>NC_133617.1:427862531-428050031 GCF_048593235.1 Sminthopsis crassicaudata | reverse complement strand
CTCAGTTTCTCCCTCTTGTCCCTAGTCCTTGATGGAGAGGTAGTCCTTCTCTTGGTCAACGTCATTCCATCTTTTTATTCCTATCATCACATTCCTTCCTATCTCCTCTGATAGGTTGCTACCTCATTCATCCTTCTCTCTCCTCTCTACTCTCCAATTTCTACCTCTCTATTAGCTCCTTCCTTCCTGTGTACAAACTTGTCCATGTCTCTGTTGTTCTATAGAAAGCAAACAAGCAAAACAAATAAAAAAAACCCTTCACTTCATTTTGTTGTCCCCTCAGGATATCATGCTGTGTGTCTCCTTTAACAGATAAACTCTTAGGAAAAGTAATCTACATCTGTTGCATCTATTTTGCTTATTGCCAATTAATAACCCTCTGCAACCTGGCTTCTAGACTTAATTTTTTAAAAAAATGTTCTGATATAGTTTCTTTTTTAATCAACAGACACTGTGGCTGATGTAGCAAATGAAGTGGTACCAGGTGATGTGCTTTAGGAGAAGCACCAAATGTTGGAATTCAGTCATGTGAAGAATTCTCTTTGGCAAAAAGTAGGTTTATTTAGGGGAAAAAGGATAGAAAAATGAAGAGATACAATAGACACCAGGAGTAGTAAGTATGAAATAGAGTGGGAGAGCATATAAAAGACAAATTCATTAGTGTAACTCATAATTACCCAGTAGAAAGGGAGCACTTCATGAGGTTGGCAGATAATTAAAAAGGCAAAGGCTATGGATTGCCAGATAATTAGTCAAGAAAAATTTATTAAGCAGTTACTATGTGGCAGGCATATTTTCAGTGCTAAATGTTAAAAATATGAATATAAGCAGAAACAAAAATAGTCCTTGCCCTCAAAGAGCTTACATTATAATGGAGGAAGGCAACACATAAAAGGAAGCTGAAAAGTGTGGAGTATCAGGAGGGATTGTGGTGACAGAAATCCAAACGGTGTCTTTGGGAGAATGAGACATGATTAGTCTGGACACACTCCTTATATGGAGGTTCTGGCAGCCATCAATTAGAGGTGTGTGTGTGTGTGTGTGTGTGTGTGTGTGTGTGTGTGTGTGTGTGTGTAGAAAAAGAGAGGCAAAGAGACCTAAGGTAGTATTGCTGAAGTATAAATTCCATGGAAGGTGTGGGTCTTCAGAATGAAGAACTGAGTCAAGGCACAGAAATTCTGAAGATTACAGCTTGGAAAATGACTCCCTTTTTAACGTATGAGAGTGATATTCAGAGCCAGATAAAAGTTATTAATTGTGTGGCCAAAGATTTAATCTGATGTCCTGGGGACTGGCAAAAAAGGATATTAGATTTGGCAGATGGATGTACGTGAAGTGGATGTATGTGGAGTATGAATATAGTTATGTTGGTGAGATTCTAAGAGTTCTGTTGAATTGACTAATCTTTTCCTGCACCCAGAATAATTCCCTATCCTTGTCTTCCACAATCAAGCTTCTTAAAATTTCTTTACATAACTACAGATGCCCTTGTGTGACTAAGAAGGGAGTGAAAAAGACCCCACTGCGGTAGAAACTCTAGGATCTGAGCAAATTTCCAGCTAAGGTTTCCATGATTCAGTGTGACAGAGCCCTTAGGAAACTGAGAGGTGAGTTGGCAGGTGGAGTAGAAAGTGACAGAGGTTCTGGCATTCTTTATCCCTCTGTATAACAGGTGTCTGCAATCTCTGATAAAGAGGATGCCCTAGGGTGCCAGTGCCGGGGGCTGGGCTGAAAGGAAAAGATGTATTTGCAAAAGGGCATGTTCCCTTGGTGATGCATGTGTTGTTCGAAATGTCTTTCAGTCCCGCTGGTAATCCAGTCGCCTGTAACAATAAATAGCAAATGACTCAGGCGTCCTTTGGGATGCGAGCTCTCCAGCTCCCTAACAGGGAAAGGCTGGCACAGTTGGGAGGTGTAAAAGAAGAGCAGGCATTTGGGAGTTTTTCTGGGACAATACCTTTGCTCATTTTTAATTGGGAAGCTAAGATTGTTTCCAGAAACCCAGGGGTTGGGGAGAAACAGCAACAATAAGCAACTGGAAAATAACTGCTATTGTTTGGTTTTTTTTTTGGGGGGGAGGAGCTGTACTAGAGGGAAGTGGCACACACATATATATATGTATATATATGTATATACATATACATATATGTATATACATATATATATATATATTCAGGGAATTCTAAATGTTTTTTCATTTTTTGAGTGAGCTCTGTTCTATAGGACTGAGAAACACCTACCAGTACCATTTTGGATTGCTACACACTTCTGCCAATGACAAGATGATGAAGTCATCAACTCTTCAATCCACTCCATTGAGTGAATGAGTGGATGGATGGATGAAAGAATGAACAAATAAATGAATACGTACATTAATAAATGAATAAATGAGTCCTTCTCTAGGGACAGATTTTTCACTTAGGGAACTGTCCAAGAGTGGATTTGGGGCTACATAGCCATCTGCTTGTACTACCCCAGATCTTCTATCAATAAATGACTTAATTTTCATTGCTGCTCTGAAGTTCATTTTCAACTCTCCAAGAGTAAATGCATCATTGGTTAGCTATCATCATTAAAGACTTTCCAGCTCCAAGGACTTCTCCAAAAGTTCCTTTCTAATTCCTCTGGGCATTAATACTTGTATCTGGACCTTATTTCCTGGACCTCACAGTCACCTTTGGTGTTACCAGTCCACAATGACTATTGATGAATCGACTAGTTCTATCCTAGGAACAGACAGGGTTAAGGGTCATTGACTAGTTAGAATCTCAGGCCTTAATTGTTAGGTTAGTGAAGCTTTCACCTTCCTTTCCCCCACTCTCCTCATTTCTATTTCTTTTTCCCTCTGCCTCACTCCCAGAACCCAGAATTCTTCTGCAGCCTTGTACTCTGTTCTAGGAAAAAACACCTGATAAAAATCATCCACATTGGGGTTGAGGGTTTTGTGTGTGGTGTGTGTGTGTGTGTGTGTGTGTGTGTGTGTGTGTGTGTGTGTGTGTGTGTGTGTGTGTTATACTTGCAGCATCCAACACTTCCTCCCTTTGCATTTTCCCCGTGGGTCTTTGGAATGCTACTCTAGGTATTTTAAAAATTAAAATCTTCATCAAAATCAGTGCAAGAGACCTCACATGTTTTTAAGCCAGAGCATATACTTTGCTCAAGTCAAAGCCTTGACTGGTACAATGGTAATAAAAATAACAAGATGACTGGTTCTAACTCTATACTTCACCACAGTGCCAGTTGGAGGTTTCCTCAGTCTCTGTGGCCTTTAAGGTAGCAGCTAGGTGACATAGCAGATAAAACTTTGGGCCTAGAGTCACAAAGACCTGAGTTCCTGTCTGGGTCTCAGATACCTACTAGCTGTGTGACCTGGGCAAATCACTTAATCACTGCTTGCCTCAGTTTTCTTGACTATAGATTGGGAATAATAATAGCACCCTATTTTCCTGGTTTGTTGCAATAATCAAACTAGATAATATTTATAAAGTGCTTAGTAGAGTACTTAGCACATGATAGTTGCTTAATAAATGCTAATTTCCTTACTTTTCCTTTCACCTTCTCATCTTGGAACATCTGATTACCTTTTCCTCTACCTTCTTCTCCATTGTTGGATTCTTCTTGGAATCTCCATTATTATCTCAGGTCATCCATCCTTTATTCTAACACTGTACTTTCACCATAATACCTCCATGTAGGTTCCTCCTCCAACTACTTATGTTTCTGCTCCCTTTTAATGTGCTGTTTTTTTCCAATTAGATTATAAATTCCTTGAGGGCAGAGAATTACATTATTCTTGCTTGTATTTGTATTCCTCAGGGCTTAGCACAGTGTCTGGCATGTAGTAAGTACTTAATAAATGCTAGTTGACTTGAAAATATCTTCCCAATAAACCTCAAACTTACTCTCCCACAAATACACCCTCAGTGAGAAGAGTGAACTTACATGGAGATCTTACATGGAAGGGAAATACATGGAGAACATATGTGGCTATGACATATGAGTGGAGAGGGGCACATATAAGGAATATCTATGAATTAGGGATAAATGGAGAAAGATACCCGTGATCTCATACAGCTATCCATGATTCCTAGAGATGTCATCCTGTTGTTCTCTATTGGGTCTGATCCTCCCAGTCAGTTGTTCCCCTCTGGGTTTCTTTTCTACTTCCTTTCAGGTATCCCATCTCTGTTTAAGCTTATCTTTAGCTATCCAGCTATTCAGAGTTACCCAAAACTTTATCCACCATTGATGTCCCGGTTACTAAACCTATCACCTGCAGAGGAAAGCTTTAAGTCTGCTCTTTCACTGTCCCTCAGCTATAGTTTTCATATACAGTCTTCTATCTTTGTAAAAAATGTTTTGCTTAAAACTTTTAATTGACAAAAAAATCTATTTTTCTACTCTTCCTACTTCCCTAACCCATTGGAAAAAAAGAGAAAATTAAAACTTGCTGCAAATTATTTTTCCCCCAGTGAATTAGGGAAGTAGGAGGAGTAGAAAAATAGATTTTTTTCTGTCAATTAAAATAGTTTTAAGTAAAAAAAATAGTTATCCAGCTATTCATGGTCATCCAATACTTTATCCAACATTGACTAAAGATGCTCTGATTAATATGCCTATCACCTGTACAGCTTCACCCAGTTGACACTTTGGAGTGAAAGAATTGGCCAGACCAATCCATAACTCCAATCTAGCCTTCTCATCAGATTATGGTGTTTTCCTAGGCAGATCCTTTAAACTTGACATCTAGATAGAGAGGAAGTTTCCTTGAGAATGCTACTTTCAGGGCCTTTCTTGTGACTTAAGTCCAAGTGAGAGAGTTCTAGGATTTAATCTATTGAAAGAAAATAAATTTTTTGAGCAGCATACCTCTTGGATAGAGAAGATCATATACCTGGTTTCATTTTTGGAAGAATAATAGCAAAAGGATCAAAGCTATAATATAAAGAAATAAAGGACTTTAATCCTGTTATAAAGTGAATTATTCAGATTGTGTGGGTAAAATGGGAAGGGGTATTACTTATCAGCCCCAAGTGTATCTTCCTTTTGGGTGAGTCCAAACTCTTAGAATAGTACAACAAAGCTAAATTTCTTTATAAGTGTTTATGGGGTTAAAGATCAATTCATCTGGATATCAGTGTATTGTTTACCTAGCAAGTCCAACTTGAATCTCCTCTGAGGGAATTCCAAACCTTAGGGTGATGCTGTATATGGAGGATTTAAGGACCCTGCGGGAAAATGGAAATGGAGGAGAATTACATGGATTCTTTATAGATTATAGTGAAGTATTTTTTGTTTATGAACTTCTGGGAGCCCTTTGTATTTCCTGAATTTTCTATGGGTTAAAATAAAGCTGTCCTATACCAACACAATGCATACATTGCCTTAAATAGGAGCTGAAGTGCCTATTATCCATACCTGTGTAACCATAAATGCAAGCTATATTTGGAGATTCTTCCAGTATAAACTCTGAGTGGAATTAATATGAACCAAAAAAGGAATACTTTTAGAGAAGCCCCTAGGATTGAGGTTTGTTAATAAAGACCAAGAATTTGACAGACTCTGGAACAAGGGTAACATAAATGGCAAAGTGCAGTGCTGCAGAGGCTTCTAACCTTGGTCTCACCTCACCTCCAGCAGTGCATTGCAATCTACCCTCATTTTGGCACCATATGACCCTCTCAGTGGAGCTTACATTTTAAGAACTGTATGTAGAGAGGGAGCAATTCTTAGCTCCTTGGGATGTTACTAATGGCAGCATTTCAGGTAACAGTGGGGAAGAGGCAAACTGAGTTTGATGGGAGCTCTTGGTGCTCTGGGGCTTATGGGAAACTCCCACAGTTACAAACTTTCCTGGTTCCTATTCTCTGTCATTTGTGCTGCTAGCCAGCCCAAACTATATGGCTTATTGTTTAGGTTTTAACGACTTAGAATGAGCATAATTATCAGTTTTGGCCAGAAACTCTGACTCTCTTCTCCTCCTAGATTGATATTTTTGTGATAATAAATTAGGCCATCTTTTGCTTCAATTCTTAGCTAGCTCTTAGTCTTTGAATGATTCTTGCCTCAGACAAATTGAGGCCTGGGAAATGCCCTGGATTTAGAAAGATCAGAGTCACCCACTGTATCTCAGGCCATCGCCATTCATCTTGACTTTTGCCTTGGCTTGTCACTGGACATCCCTGACATTGGAAGAGAGAGAGAGAGAGGTTGACAATATTTTCCAACTCTGCCTCACTTAAATCCAATTCACCCACAACTCAGGACACCACCTTTATGATATCATTGTTTTTTTTTTTTTTTTTGTTTTGTTTTTTTTTCAGAATAACAATGATCAAGAAGTATGGGATATTAGAAAAAGCACTGGGCTCAAAGAGACAGGAGACAAGGGATCTAGCTCCACCACTGCCTCTTATGTTCTGTGTGATTTTGGATAAATCACTTAATCTCTATTTTTGAGACAAATGGGGCTAAGTGACTTCAGGACTGGTGCTCTATCCACTGCATAACCCAGCTGCCTCCATTTCTCCTCTTCATTCTTCAGTTTCCTCCTTTGAAATATGAAGATTGGATTCTAGAATGGGGATTATTAATCTGTGATTCTATGAATTTAAGAATGTTTCTGATAACTATATTTCAGTATAATTGGTTTTCTATGTCATCCTCTGTGTTTTAATTTATGTGTTTAAAAACAGTTTTTTGAGAAAAGGTCCCTAAGCTTTACCAGACTGCCCAAGTATCCCTGACACACACACACACACACACACACACACACACACACACACACACACACACACACACACACAGATTAGGAAGCCCTGAATTAGATTAATTTCTTAGCTCCCTTTCAGGCCTAACTTTTTGTGGTTCTGTGAGCAGTGAAATAAGAGCTAGCAGATCTGGATGCTTGTCTTAGCATTGGGACTAACTTGAGGTTAGTCACAAATAAGGCAACTCATTTCATGCCTCTGTGCCTCAGTTCCTTCATTTGTAAAATAAGGGACTTGGACTAGATTGTCTATGTTCATTCCAGCTTTCCTGCTTTCAGAGTTTTTATGCTTACTTACAGTGGAATCTTTTGTATTTATTTTTCAGTTAATGAACAGTATGGGGGCACAGTGCTTAATATTAATTGAGAGCATTAGCAGGTTTGATGTGGTTAAAAAAAAAAAAAAGGAAAGGGCATTTGTGGCTTCTGTCCCAGGAGGACGGCTTATCTGACAGGCCTGGTTAGTTGTTGCCAATGTAGGAGGCATCATTAATGGGCCCTTAGGAGTGAGGCATTGATATTTCATTAGGATGTCCAGACTGTCTTATTCTATCTAAATTAGTTATTTTCTAGAACTTTAGAGCTTTGCTAGAAGAAATTCCATTCTCAACCTGAGCTAAGTCTGAGCCCTTAGAAGCAGGGCCAGGATAAAGTGTAGGTGGACCTTTTGGCAGGATCCGAGGGAAGTCATGAAATCTTCCTTCCCACTTTGAAAACCTTGTGTCTCCCTCCTCCCTCCTCCTCTTTTTTTTTTTTTTTTTTTTTTTTAAATTGTGCCTGAAAATTTCCACAGTAAGCTTAACTGTGGGATCAGGTTTTAATCAGAAAATAAAAACATTTACCTAGAAGAAGAAGGCCACATTAGGCTCAATAAATGTTTTCTAAACTTTGTCACTACTAGTCTTTATCACCTTGGTGTGAATTAGTTTTATCAGACTGCAATCACTTGAAAAGGAAAGAAAATGAACCCAGATCTGTTTTGAAGAGGAGGAGGAGGAAAGAGGTTGCTTTGGATTGTGAGTTTAATTAAGTAAGTAGGTGGAGTTATGGACTGAATGAAGGCTCTAGACTTAATGGCTTGTGGAATGAAGGAACAGTAAAGAGGGTCACTAAATAAGGGATTTAGGAACTTAAAAAACAACTCCTCAACTTTGCTTTTAGGGCTCTCTGGCTTTGGGAAATGGGACATTTGGAACTTTTGATGAAATTATGAGAGCCTTGCCTTGAGAGAGGTTGGGGTGAGATAATTTTGAAGTGTTTGTTATTTCTGATTTAGCCTGTAAGTATGTCATGCTTATTCAGTTATTTGCATGCTCTCTCCTCCATTAGATTATGAATTTCTTTAAAGTAGGGACTGTCTTTGGTTTCTCTTTGTATTCCTAGGACTTAACACAGTACCTGGCACACGGTAGGTGCTTAATAAATGTTTGTTGACTTAGAAGCATATGAATCGTCAACATGAGGGTCATAGCTTTCTGGGAAGAAGAGATATGCTTAAAAGGGAGGGAGGAATAGATCCAAATCAAAGATTATTGATTTTATAACTTTTGTTGAGAATTGAATGTAAAAGATACCCAAGTTAGACAATTCAATTCTGGTTGTTTTGCTTTGTTTTTTGAGGGGAGGTAGTTATGGATGGGAGTGGGAGAGAAATCCCATTCTTGCTCAGATGAAGTACTATCCTGAATATATGTTCCTAATTATCCAGAAGTATTACTTATGTCTAAAGATTTTTTAAAGGGACTGCACCTGTGATATTGTTGTGGTTCTGTCTGCCTCAAGTCTCTCCCCTCTTCAATCCATCTTATGTCAGCCACTAAATTGATTTTTTTTTCCTAAAACTCAGGTCTGATTATGTCAATCATCTGTTCAATGAACTCCTATTGCCTCCAGCATATATAAATATATAAATAATTATATATAATATAATATATAAATATAATATCATTTGGCATCCAAAGCCTTTCATAACTTAGCTTCTGCCTTTCTCTTTAGTTTTCTCACATCTTATTTCCTGACAAGTACTCTATAACCAAGTGACACTGGTTTTCTGCCTGTTTCATGAAAATTTCATTCTGTCTCTGGGCTCTGGTATATTTTCTTTGGATGAACACCTTGCCTGAAGTGCTCTCCTTCCTCCACTCCCACTACTGATCTTTTTGAGTTCCTTTAGTTCCAACTAAAATATCACCTTTTGAAGGCTTTTGAAGGAAGCCTTCTTTAATCCTTCTTAATTCCAGTGTTTTTCCTCTGTTGATTTATCCTTTCTATGGTTTGCTTTTAGTATTTTTGTTTGCATGCTGTGTCCCTCTTTAGATTATAAGTTCCTTGAGGTCAGGGAGTGTTTTCTTAATTTCTGTATACTTAGCATTTATCTTAGAGTCTGATAGGTACTTAATTAATATTGATTGATTGATTGGTATGAGGAATTGCCAGCTGATGAAACTTACCAATGCAGGTCTGCACCTCCTCTACAACATACAGTACTAGGGTGGTCTTGAGCCTTGAAACCTCAGAGGAGGGAAATAAATCCAGTTCTCCCTGGCTTGAGACTGGGTTCTGTGTTGACTTTGCTAGGCTGCCTCTCTGTCATTGTTTCTGAGGTATTTTAAAAAGGTAATATTTTATTTTTCTCAATTACATATAAAAACAAATTTTTAACATTCATTAAATTTTTCTTTTGCATTCCACATGCTTTTCTCCCCCTCCTTCCCAGAAGGCAATCAATTTAATATGGTTATACATGTACAGTCATAGTTATATGACTCCATATTAGTCATGTGAGGAAAAACATAAACAAAACCCACAAGAAAATTAAAGAAAAAATATGCCGCTACATTCAGACTCCATCAGTTCTTTCTCTGTAGATAAATAGTATTTTTCACTGTAAATCCTTTGGAATTGTCTGGGGTCATTATATTGCTGAGGATAGCTAAGTCATTCACAGCTGATCACCATACAGTATTGCTGTCATGGTATACATTTCTCATTTCACTTTACTTCAGTTCATGCAAGTCTTTCTGAATTTTTTTCTGAGAGCATCTTGCCCATCATTTCTTATAGTTCAATAGTATTGCAATAGTATCACAATCATATACAACTTATTCAGCCATTCTCTAATTGATCCCTCTCTGTGTTTTTTTTAATGAGTTTTAAAACTTTTATTGGATTGTAAATTGATCTTCTTTTTCACTTTTGAATAGTTTCCAAATACTGTAGTACCTTTAATTACTCCAAAGATAAGTCACATCTAATATAGTTTATGACCCCTTTCACAGTGTTTATATTATACATAATTGTTTATCTTATCACCTGTGAAATATATATTTAGATGTTATTTATCTTGTTCCCTTGTTCCATATATACTGGGATAAAGAAGGACAAATACTTATTGGAAAGAAACAACTTTCTAATCTCTTGTTAATAATAGGAATAGAGACACCAGTAAGTTGTGTAGACCAGGAGAGCTGAAACCAGGCAATGTATTAGAGAATAATAGATTATTTAATCTAGAAGTTCTTAACTTGTGTGGTAGAATCTTTGGGAAATCTATAAAATTTTTTCAGAATCATGGTCTTAAACACATAAAATAAAACATATAGAATTACAAAAGAAACCAATTGTATTGAAATACAATCTACAGACAAGAAAATTATATTCAAATGCACTTCAGTGACATATTTACTAATTATAGTAATTTTGAAGGGCTGATGAGAGTAAGCTGTATTAGAAATAGGAGCAAGGATTGTACTATGTTATGAAAATATCTGTGATTTCTATTGGTGATAAAGTCACACATGCTACAGTGATTTGTTATCCACATTCATAATTGAGGGAAATGCAAAATTTCCATGAGAGATCACTCAAAATAAAAACTCACCTTTTTCCACTATCAAAGAAATCTAACCATGTATGGAACCTATGCTAAATATCTGAAACAAATTGAGCATGCTTATGTTAGAAAAGATTTTATTGATTAGCTAATTCAGTATTATAAAATGCAAATAGAAATGGGGCTACTCAACCATCTATAAAAGTCCCTATGGGTATATATTGATTTATGAAACCACGTATTAACATTATCTATGTTTTATTGTATTTTTGTTTCATAAACTTTTCCAATTACATTTCAATTTGGTTCTATTGACTCTCAGAAGCTAATGGGCCACGTCTTTGACATCCCTGACCATTTTATAGAGGAGAAAACTGAGAACTAACAAGATTTATTCATAGTTACCCAGTTAAAATGACACAGATAAAACTTGAATCCAGATCTTCTGATTCTAAGTCCAGTGTAGTTTTTATTACTGCATCCTGCCTCAGTGGATTTTAGAGATGGAAGGAACCCCAGAATTCATCAGTCCAGTGCTGTCTGATTTTGTTGTTTGGTCATGTCGGATCTTTTGTAACCTCATTTGCAGTTTTCTTGGCAGAGATCCTGGAATGGTTTGCCACTTCCTTTTCCAGTTCATTTTACAGATGAAGAAACCAAGGTGAACAGTGACTTTCACAGGGTCACCTAGCTGGTAAATGCCTGAGGCTGTATTGAATATCTTCCTGATTTTAGCCTGGCACTCTGTGCACTATGGCACCATTTAGATCCCCTTCTTATTATAGGTGAGGAAACTAAGATTCAATAAATCCAAGGAGTGGTCTCTATAGAAAATAAAGCTTAGAAGCTGGTGGTTAGGGTGAATCCAGGGGTCTGAAATTAGATGACAGTATACAAGCTGACTCCTTACAGAAAAATCCCACCCATTGCAAATGGAATCATTCCAGAAGCTAGAGAATTCCAGCTGATACAAAAATGTCAGTGGTGCCCTAGCCAGAAATCTGACTTTTCTGACAGGTCTTGATTGTGTTTCTTTGGAAAGCTTCACACACCTGCCACTCAGCAGGTGAGTGCTTTCTTCAGTTTGTTGTCTGAGGATTTCTATGATCTGAGGAGCTGTCAGTTCTGGGGACTGAGGGTTTTTTTTTTTTTTTTTTTTTTTAACAATGTATTGCTACAATCCCAGGATGTAAGGAGCAAAGAAAATCTAGTGATCTTTAAAGTCTCAGTTTCAGGTCTAATAATCTCTAGCCATTAGCATCCAATAATCTCTATTAAGAGTGGGATATGGAAGGGGGCTCGTAATGTAGACATTACTTCTGGAACTTGTGTGAAAAAAAGATTATCTGATTGTCTCCCAACTCACAAAACAGTCGTGTACTTTCATGATTTCAGATTGACTTACATTTTGGATGGTGAGTCCAAGGAAATGATTTCTGTTCTTAAGAAAACTTTTCGAACCCCTGAATTGAGGTCTTAAGCACTTGAATGAAGGAAAGGCCAGATAATGGTAGTCTTAGAAGCTCCTGTCTCAAAACTTTTCCTCATTTAAAGTGGCAAGAGAATCAATGACAGTTGGAGTGATTTGGCATGGTCCTTCAGAAAGAAATCTAGCCAGTAAACCCCAAGATATTATAAGTGACTTGCTATTACATAAATAGTAAGTGGTAGAGGTAGAATTTGTTCTCAGATCTTCTGACTTCAAAGATAGAGGGTTCTTTCCATTGAACCTCACTGCTTCCATTCTAATGAAAGCTCATAAATTTCCTTTCATGGAATTTCTCCCTAGTGGTATTTTTCTATTGACTTCTGATCTAATAAAAGTTTTTTTTTTCCCAAGACCCTGAACAATATTTATCCTGCCTCCATTTTGTATGTTCATAGTTGTTTTCATGTGTCTCATTAGAATGTAATATCCTTGACAGCGACTGTTTTTTGCTTTTCTTTGTCTTCCCAGACCTTGGCATAGTATGTGGCACATAATAAGTGCTTAATAAATGTTTATTGACTTAAATTTTTGATTTTCCTCTTCATTCTCTTCATCTTTCTTTGTAATGCTACTCAGATTCTAATTCACCAGTTTCTTAAGCAAGGCAAAGATAAGTCTTTAAACTTCTTCAGTTTTTTAGTATCTTTTCCTCCACGCAAAGTTAGATTTTCAAAGCCTCAAGTCCACTTTCTTTAAAGTTAAGAATCTCTTTCTTGTTAAGAATTCCTTTTTTTCCCCCTCAATTAGCAGGCAGCTGTCACAGAGAATAGAGGCTTGAACCTGCGGTTAGGAAGGTCTGAGTTCAAATTTGATCTCAGATATTTACTAGAGATGCGGCTGTAGGCAAATCATTTAACCCTATTTGCTTTAGTTTCCTCATCTATAAATTGAGTTGGAAAAAGAAATAGCAAACCACTCCCAGTATCTTTACTGTGAAAACCCCAAATGAGGTCAGGAAGAGTTGGACATTACTAATCAACTAAAAAACAACAATCAGTGGTCATCTGCCTTGTTCTGCAAGATTGCATGCTCTCTCAGTAAGCATAATTAATTTTTCCAGTTTTTTTATGGGAAAAGGAGACGACTAAAAGATCTAGTGTTTGCTATGTATCTAAGGGTGTGTGTGTATGTGTGTATGTGTGTGTGTGTTCCTTCTTTTAAGGGAAGACTGTTTTTCTTCTGAAAGCTTCAACTTAACTGCTGTTCTCTTTGACCATAAACTCCTTATGTGCCATCTCCCCTACTTCTCATCCTGATTGATTGGCTTCTCGACTATCCCTGGGACCTCCAATCACTTGACCCCCTCTGGCTACATCAGATTCCCTTTCGAGCTGGTCTTTGAGATCAGTCACTTCAAGGTAGACTACACTAACACTGGGGACTTCTTTGTTCTCTTGACTTTATGTTGTATCTGTCAGTCCACAACTCTCTCATCCATGCTGTGTATTGCTGCCTGGATTGTCTTCCTCAGATATTGATTTCATCATACCATCTTGTCAGTGTCTCTCTTCTGCCTCAAAAATCAAAGCTAGATTCTTTTTCTTGGCTTCCAGAATTTGGATTCACCCTAGCTATCAAATCTTATCCATAGAATCATAGAGATAGCAGTAGAAAGGTCATCTAATTCAACCTGTAAAGTCATATATCAAAGGTGTTAAACTCAGCCCCAAAAAAGAATATGACCTGAATTAGATTACAATATATTTGGGAAATATTTAACAAAATCACTGAGTTTTATTTTATTGTTTTTTGCTGAGGCAATTGGAGTTAAGTGACTTGCCTAGGGTCATACAGGAAGTATTAAGTGTCTGAGGTCGGATTTGAACTCAGGTCCTCCTTACTTCAGGGCCAGCACTCTATCCATTGTGCCATCTAGCGTCCCTATGAGTTTTGTTTTTTTATCTTTATTTTATTATTTATTTTTATTTTATCATTTATTTTTATAATCTTAACTTTAGGTCTAGTAACCCCTTTCCATCAGCATCTCAATAATCTTATTGGGAGTGGGATATGGAAGGGGACAGATAATGTAGACATTACATCTGGATCTAGGTGTGAAAAATGATTGGGGATTGAAAGTCTTTTAACAACACTGCTACAATCCCAGGATGTCAGGAGTAAAGAAAACCTAGTGATATTTAAAGTTTTCATTTCAGCTTTAGGTCTAGTAACCCCTTCCCCATCAGTATCCCAATAACCTCTACTGGGGGTGAGATATGGAAGGAGACAGATAATGTAAACATTACTTCTGGGATTCATGTGAGAAAAGATTGTTTGATTATTATACAACTCACAAAACAGTTCTTTATTTTCATGATTTCAGATTGGTCTCTATTTTGGTTGATAAGCCAAGGAAATAACTTCTGTTTCTAGGAAAACTCTTTGGACCCCTGAATCAAGGTCTTCAGCTCTTGAATTAAGGGAAAGATGAAGTAATGGTAGTCTTAGAAGTTCCCTTTTCCAAACTCTTTCCCATTCATTATAGCAAGGAAATAAAAAAGTCAGAGTGATTTGGCTTTCAGCATGGTCCCTAATCAGTAAACTCCAAGATATCTTGGGAGGGTTCAGTTTGTTTGTTCATCAAACAAACAAACAAACAAACAAACAAAATTAAGGTATCAGCAGGTAAAGGTATGACACAGGACAAGTCCTGATTGGTCATTGTTTGGGTCCTTATTGACAGACTGAATGTAAATCACAATCATTTCTGTATTGTCCAGAAACCCTGAGAGTTTTCCCCTTCATTGAATGAATGTGGTCTCAGTAAAAAACCTTAGCTTAAAAAAGCCAAGGTCTCTTACTACATCCAGGGCCATCTCTAGTTGTCCTTATCTATATCTAGCTATTGGACCCAGAGGGCTCTGGAGGAGAAAGTGAGGCTGGTGACCTTGCCCAGGACTCCCTTCCTCCAATCCAATTCACTTGCATGTCCCGGTGTCACCTATTGATGTCATGGTCCTCTTAGAAAATGAAGGACAATCAACAACAAAAAGTTTAACCAAATAAATCAAAATATAATACAACCATGATAATTATAATTTGTAGTTTTCTTAAGTAAATGTGCAACCATTTCTATTTAAATTTGCCCCCACTGATCTAGTCCACATTTTACAGATATGAGGAACAGAAGCTCAGAGAAACGCAAGATTATATGGTAGTAAATAGAAAAGATGGGGTTTGAAATAAGATCATATCCTTCCAAATCCAATGCCTTTTCCCCTTTATCCCCTGGTTCCTCTTAATTCAGACCAACAAACATTTGTTAATTATCTCCTTTGTTCTTGTAAGACATTGAGATTACAAATATGAAATGAAAAGCAGTTCTTATCCTCAGAGAGTTTTCATTAACTATTGTTCCTCATGTGTACTTTTAACTTCCCTCGGGTACTTTTAACTTCCCTCGGGTTCATTTCCTCACTGTTTCCAGAAAAGTTATGTTTGTTCTTACCCCCAAGCCTTCTAATTAATAGTCTTTGTTTTGCCTTTTCTGATAGTGACCATCTTTTGAAGCCTTATTCAAATCCCACTTTGCAAGAAATGTTCTCCAGCCTTTTCTCATGTCTCTTGGCACTTATGATCTGTATTACAGAATTGTATTTATCTGAAAACTTTGTGGATTCATGGCTTCACTAATGTAAGCAATCCCTCTACCTGTACATATTTCAAGCTTTATGTGACTTATTTATTAAACAGTTTTTGAGAGTTGCAGTGACTCAAATGCATCACTGTCTGGCCTACATGGTAATGTATCTATCTGGAACTCTGATGACAGACCCTGGACTTTCTGGGCAGTATTCTCTTAGATCTCATGTACCATTGTTATAGTTCAATTACAATAATGGACTCAACTTCTTCATATAGGGGACAGAAATTGGACTTTCAACTCACTACACTTTCCATCTACAGTTCTGCCTGGTTGCAATTCCATAGAACAAGGTGTGCTCCCTTGGTGTCTACCTTGTCCCACTTTCTGATATCTTTTTGTCTTTCCTTATTAGATTATAATCTTCTAGAGGGCCGATACTATCTTTATTTTTCTTATTTACATTCTCACTTAACATGCTTATTGTTCTGTTTGTTGAATTAAATCTTCTATAAACAGAGGAGTTGGATTAATGATAAGAACTAAAATGTATATGTCACTTTAAGATTTGAGAAGAGCTTTCCATATGTTATCACATTTGGTTCTCCCAACAACTCAAATGGGTCAGTTTTGTTGTTTGGTGGTTCCTTTATGATCCTATTTTAGGCTGCTTCCTTCTTCAATTAACTTTGCAGATAAGGAAACGGAGGCAAACAGAGTTAAATGACTTTTCCAGGGTTACATACTGTCTAAGGCCAGGTTTAAATTGAGGAATTTGAGTTTTCTTGAGTCCAGTGCTCCCCCAGCTGCCTTATATAACAGGATCACATAGCTCCTATATATTTTGAGGCTGTATTTGAACTCAAATCTTCCTGTGTCCCTATCTAGACTCTACCCATCTCAATGATTGAATTAGTTGGTCTCTTCCATCATGCTCAATAGGTGACTTTTTTTTTGGTGAATTTTCTGCTGTTAACTAAATGCTTTGTATGTTTGGATTATTTCTTCCCAGCTAGATTATAAACTTTTAGAGGACAGTGACTACATCTTACACTTCTGTATTCATAACAATACCCATCATCGGGCTGAGTACATAATAGGTGTCCAATAATAGTTGCTGACTAAGGCAACTTTTAGCTAGCTCTACTTGCCAGGAAGTTTTTCCCTGCATTAAGCCCAGTTTTGTGCTCCCAAATGGAATCCAGACCAATGAGAGCCTGAACATGAATTGAGCTTGTTGAGAGATTATGGGAGTGAGTCCAAAATCTTAGCCCATTTCTACATTTGTATAGTTCTAATTGTTAGAAAGTTTTTGCCTCAGTTTTCTTTTCAGAACAGACTGGGCCATTACAAGGGTCCTTTCCAGTACTAATATTCTGTATTCTATGGTCTCTCCCAACTCTGACATTCTAGATTTTGTGTTCTTAATAGTTGATTTATAAAGGTCTCTTCCAGTTCTGATATTGTTTTTCATTTATGACGAGGTATTCTCACTATACACGAAAATATAGTCAGCTTTGCATGGAAGCCTTATGGAACAAGTCTGTAATCCTGGTTTTAAAGAGAGAACTATTCAACAAGAATTAGTTCCATGGGCTTGAATCTTGGTTCTCCCTCTCACAACCTGTGCAATGGGCCTCAGTTTCACTGTTTGTAAAGTGAGGGGTTGCGCTAAATAACCTCTCAGATATAAATCTATGATCCTATGAAAGAACTGAACTCCTGAGGATGTTTGCTGATTTGGCCGTCACCAAGAGGTCATGGAAACAAGAGTCCAAGGGTATTCTCCCTTGATATGGATAGGATTAGCCAGGTTACAGAATGATTTTGGCAGGTTATGTGCTCATGTGCACATCTGCTATGTATGCGTGTATGCACACAAACGCCTATGAACATTTGGGTCAAATTCAGCCTTCTCCTACTCTCTCTAATGAGTAAGAAAATGGGATTCCTGTCCAAATAGCTTGTTCCTAAATCAATAAAGATCAATGGTGGAGGGGGTGGTAGGGGAATATAAAAGGATTTCTCTTTGCCAGTTCTAGCTATGTGCAGACGTTCAGACTCCCATATTTAAAGGCCTATCCATTATTCACCTCTCTTCTGAGGCTTTAATTTCACCATAAAAACTTGCTTCAGGGAGAAACATGACACAAAGGGGCCTGCTGGGAATGGCAACCATCCCAGATGCAGTGAAATCCCCCTTCACCACTTTGAACATTTCCCCAGAGACATCAGTCCTACTGTTTTTCTTAAGTAAATTTGCATAAACAAGTTGAGCTTTTTTCTCACAGAATGGAGGGAATGAGGTAAGAAAGGGAATGACAGCTTCTGGAGGGAGAGAAGGCGAGGTTGATGGGGAAAAGTCCCATGTTGTTGTTGTAGCCCAAAGAATACTAGATCTGCACTCAGGACCTTGTCCCTCCTAAGCTTTTATTTGATTTGTGAATAGGTTTTCCTCAGTCAGTTCTGAGTTAAATACTCTTAACCATTTAGGAATTAACCTTTCCTGCAAAGTGCTGTCTCTGTGGCAATCAGGATGCTGTATACCCTAAGACCGTGCATTCACTACCTTACTACCAAATTCCAAATTATAATGCATAGATAGTTTTATTAGCCCAGGAAAGAATGTGTATGTATGTGTGTGTATATATATGCAAGTATATGTATGTGTATATATATATATAAAAACCCAGGGAAGAACATATATATGTTTTGTGATATATACACATACATAAAGACACACATAGTTACATGTGTTTACATATTTGTAAATATTTATAAACAACTTTGTATATATATATACATATGTATTTAAGCATACATACATAAATATATATACGTAAAATGTACAAAAAATATCAGATTGCTAAAAAACCCCATATAAGGGTTTCAAAATTTCTTAGGCTTTTCCTATGTCATCTTGCCCCACTGGTAAATTGCCTTTATGATCTCCTTCATAATCTAGTCATGATCCTAAAGATGCTTCCCTTCATTCATCCATTCAGTTGCTTCCCTACAAGGTCCTTTTTATTTTAAAATAGAATCTTTTCTAGGATTAGTTAGGCACTCCTTATTATCATCATTAGTTAGATGAGTTAGACACTCATGTCATTCCACTTCTGATTTAGTCCACAGGCATATTTATAACCATACTCTTCACCATTTAGGAGGCCTTCCCAATTCATCATTGATCACTAGGGATTTTTAATGTTTTCTTGTCATGGTAGTCATGGATCTCTTTGGCAGGCTAATGAAGCCAGTGAAGCCCTTTTCAAAATATTGTTTTTAAATGTACAAAATAAAATAAATAAGATTGTAAAATAAACTGATTATATTGAATTTCAGTTTTTAAAGTACTAAGACAAAACAAAACAAATCTAAAGGAAAAATAAAACAATAAGAAATCTTGATTTAGAGATAGAAAGTACCTTAGAGATCATATAGTCCAACTTCCTCATTTTTATAGATAAGGAAATTGAGTCCAGAATAGATCAAATGGCTAACCAAGGTCATATAGATTTTTAATGGCAGATTCAGACTATTTGAGCAGGTTCTCTTATTCTAAGTCTAGCGTCTATATACAATTATTCAGGAGAAGCTTATTGTTCAGGTCCTTTTTTTTTCTTTCCTAGACTCTCTTGATTTCTTAATTTTTGTATTTTTTTCTTTTCTTTCTTAGAGATTTTCTTCCATTATTTACCTTTCCACACTTTCTCTCCTTATTCTTTTCTCTCTTTTCTTGCCTTTTCTCACTTTCATTCTATCCCTCTCTTTTCTTTCTTTCTTTCCTCCTATTTTCTATCTTTCTTTTCTTACCTCTTTCCCTGTCTTCCATTTTCATTTCATACCTTTCCATCTCTTCATTTATCTCCATTTTTTCTTTTCTACTTTTCTCTTTTCCCACTTCTCATTTCTCTCCCTTCTTCCTTTTCTATTTCTTTTTCTTTGCCTTTCTAGTGTTATTTCATTTCTTGTTTCTCTCCCCTTCTTTCTTTTAAGCTTCTCTCTCTGTCATTTCTACTACATTTTTTCTCCTTTTATATTGGAGATCTCATGTTATAGCTTTCCTTTTAGAGAACATTTATAAGCTGAGCTTGCTGATCCATGTTAACTCAGAAGCCTATTGTTGCCCCAAAACAGCTGCTTGGGAAGAGGCAGGGCCCCAGGAATTGTTACTGATGCTTTATTTCCTCCCCCAATGGCACCTGAAATCCATCACTGCCTGCTGGAATCACAGTATGCCCAGGCTGCCCAAGCTGTGGAGGCTGGGCAGCAGTGCAGAGCCACGAGGTAGTGGTAAGTGATCTGTCAAGATAACATATCAACACCATCCCCTGCACCCACAGGTTCCCCATAAATATGCTCATCAGCTGCCAAGCAACATCTGGGGCTCCTCTTGCCTAAAACAGAAAATCATTAATTACCCTACCTTGTTTTCCAGTAATGGGTAAGATTTGGTCCATACCTTTCTGTATCCTGCAAACCAGGGAACTGGGCTGGAGAGATGAATCTCTAGGAGATGAATATAAAAAGGACCCAAGCATCTTCTATTACACTGATTCTGGGATTCTTTGAGTGTAGGACACAGAAAGGAAAAAAAAAGAGGAGGAGGAAAAGGATGAGAAAGAACATGGAAGAGATACAGGGAAGGGAAAGATAATATGGAGGAGAAAGGAAGAAAAAGATGAATGAATAAATAATTGAGAACTTTTAAAAATAATTTTTATGTGCAAAACACAATGTTAAATGTTGGGAAAGCAACAGCAAATCAGCTTCTGCATTGAAGGCACCCACATTCTAATAGAGGAGACAAAGTGTATAGGAAGTTTCAGCTGGAAGTCAGATGAAAAGGCTTTTTTGTCCTTGAGGTTCGAGAGAAAGCAGATAGTAAGAACAAATCTAAGAAAAGAGATAACAGGAGAAAGGATAAAGATGAAGATGAAGAGAACAGAGTAATAGTGAGGAAAGAATAAAAGAATGGTTACTTATGGTATTTTGGATTAGTGACTGATGAAAAAGATATGTTAAAGAAAAGAGTTAGGTATTTCTATCTTTCCTGAATGAAGTGACGGGAGATGTGAGAATGAGAATGGAAATGTGATGCAGTAAAAGGTTCAAATCCTATCTGTACCCACTAGGAGTATGACCCACAGCAAATCATGTCATCTCTCTGGATTTCAACTCTCTTATCTATAAAATGGAGCAGCTAGATGCCATAGTGAATATAGTGCCGGTTTGGAGTCAGGAAGATTTAACTTCCTAAGCTGAAATATAGCTTCAGACATTTAGGGTGGGCAAGTCACTTTAACTCTGTTTACCTCAGTTTCCTTATTTATAAAATAAGCTGGAGAAGCAAATGGCAAACTACTGCAAGAAAACCCCAAATGGGTCACAAAGAATCAACCATGCCTGCAAAACAACTGAACAACATCTATTAAATATATCCCTCACTTTCTACTGCTGTTGTGAAGAAAACTCTTTGTAAGGCTTAAAGTGCTATATAAATTATTCTTGAATCAACCCAACCATGAAGATTAGCACAAGCTCAATTTATTTAGAATTGAAAATGGGACTTTGGTCTGATAGAAACATTAAGAAAAATGGATCTGAGAGGTGATTGAGTTCATACATGTTTATATAACACAGGTAGTAGTATAGTGGTGGGGAATTTGAACTGGCCTTCAAGACCTTTTACTTGTGATAAAGAAGTGACTTCAGATTCTTGAAGGCCATGTTGGCAGAGTAAATGAGCTTTGGTTTTGCCCAGGTGAAAAAAGCTTTGCATATAAATCTGATGATAGACTACTATCAGAGGACTGATGTAGGTTACTTTGGAGGGATTTCTCATTAGGTTGTCCATAAGGTTGATGAATTTTTTGGCTACAGAAAATTTGAAGACCATTGATTAAGTTAGAAATGGAGTACAATGTGTATAGATGGGGGGATACTCTCCAGGAGTGAAATGATAATTTCTAGAAGTAGGAAAACTCAAGATCTTTGTAACTTGGCCCCACCCTACTTCTCTATATACTCAAACTTGAGCACACCGTTACAGTTTTTAACTTTTGATGATACAATGTAACTGCTGGAATCTCCTGCCTTTTTCCCATCCCTATTTAAGCTTCCAAGTGCACGTTAAGGGTTTTATTCCTCCATGAAGCCTTTGTTGCTCACTGCAATTTGTAGTGACATCTCTCTTCTCTGAACTGCTACAACATATTATTGTTGTACTGTTTTGTATTGTTTTCTTGTTTCATTTCTTTTCAATTAGACTATAAGCCCATGGGTCTTATTCTTCTTCTATCCCCCACTTCTGTGTACACAGAAAGTGCTCAGTTAATTCTTGTTGATCATTTGATAAAAGTCCTCTACACTTTTCTAAAGAGAATCCTGTTTGTTCAGAGGAATATAACCAAAGCTATTTGAGGCTTGAGTCTGCAGTCAAATGCTCAGTTCCAACCAGTACATGCTTGTCTGCATGGTTTTACGATGGGGCAATAGTCTCAAGTACACAGTTCAGAGAATCAACCTGTTCCAGAAGAATACCAATATGAACCCTTTGGATCAGTCTGGCTCAATCTCTGGCCAGTCACTTGCTAGAGGGCCCATTTATGTAGATAGGGGCAGCGAGAGACCAATGTAGTTCAGACAGATGCTATTGGTGGCATTATTTGTCCCAGAGTACAAGGCAATGAACTTTTCCATCAATAACACTTTCCATAGCTCAGTGAATAGAATGCTAGCCCTGGAATGAAGAAGACCTTAATTTGAATTTTGCCTCAGACACCTTCTAATTGTGTGACCCTAAGCAAGTCACTTAACTTTTATTCAATCATTCAATCAACAAATATTTATTAGCTGTATATTTTATTCTTTTTTGTTTGTTTGTTTGGCATAGTGTTAAGTGCTGGGGAATTGCAAGAGAAAGTTGCTGTCCTTAAGGAACTTGAAATTTAATGGGGAAACAACAGGGAAACAAATATATTTCAAGCCAGCTATATACAAAATAAATAAAAAATAATTAATAGGGGGAAGGTATTAGAATTAAGAAGTATTGGAGAAGGTTTCCTATTAAAGGTGAGATTTTAGTTGGGTCTCAAAGGAAATCAGGGAGTTTAGTAAGTGGAACAAAGAAAGGAGAACATTCTAGGTATGGGGACAGCCAGGGAAAATGCCATGGATCATAGATTTCAGCCTTCATATTTTATAGTTGAGGAAGTTCAGGCTCAGATAGGGGAAAGTTATATGTCCAAGGTCCCTATCATTTCCTACAAGAAGTTAGCTGACAGGAAGAATTAAAGGGAATACTGAGCAAATGAATCAAATAGGACCAGTGCTTTAAGCATAGGGAAGAGACCCAAACAATTGATATTACAATGCTATCTGCCTCCCCCCCATATAAAAATTAACATTCCCAAGCCAAATGCCTGGGTCCTGTTCTGGAGAAATGACTGGAATTCACTGAGAATTACTATAAATTTACACAATCTTTTTCTTTCATGTCTCACATTAAATTATGCCAAAATAAACAGCAATATTTAAGAAACAAAAATATGTTTTGCTCCTTCAATGAATCTGTTCTCAGTGGAAAATATTGTTCTTTTCTTCTTAAAATTGACCATGAAAAGAAATGGCAGAGGCACAGTATGCAATCTTTCAAAGGATTAAGAGAGAGCTAACTAACATGAACCAGATCATTAGCTTTGTATTTTCGGTTCCACCTTCTGATGCCCATCCTTCACTCAGGGGGATGAACTGGAGATGGTCCAAGAACTAAGTGGAAATTAATTTCCCAAAGACTAAGCTAGTAGTTAAGATGCCTTTTGCAATCACTTACCACCCAGAGTCACTAAAAACTTGATACCAAAGATTGGAAACCAACTAGAAACAGTAACTTCTAATACTTTGGGGTTTGAGGCTGGGGGAGGATCTCACAGCATCTAATGGGACTGGAAAATAGAAATTTTTTAGCTAATCAAGGGATCCCCAAGATTATATAGGACAGAAGAACCTGTATTTCATATTCTTCCTACTTAAACCATAAGGCAGTAGACCTAGGATTATTCTTTAGGGAATAAAGGGTTCTATTATATGTTAGCTTCTTCTATTAGAATGTAAAATTCTTGGGGACAGGGACTGTTTTCTTTGCTTGTATTTGTATCTCTGCTTAGCAGAATGCATGATGCTAAGTAAGCACTCAATAGATACTTTTTCTTTCATTCACCCAGTTGAGAAGGATGGGACAGTAGGCTATATTGGAAAGAGTACCAAAAAAAAAAGGGTTCTAGTCCTGAATGATACAATGTGACCATTGATAAATTATGTCACTTCTCTGTTCCTGTTTCTTCATCTATAAATCTTGGATATTGCTATTAAAATACTTACCTTCAACTATTTATTTCACATTTTTAATACAAAATATAAATATAAATTAAATAATGAAATAATGAAAGTCCAATATTAGTCATCACTGTCATATAATCCTGCAGCTACTAAACTGACATTGCTAAAACACAGATGCAACTATTACTCCCCTATTCAAGAAGCTTCATTATGTCTCTATTGTACTATCTGAAGTATTGTACTATCTGGAAAGTACTATTTGAATAAATTATCATTAGTTGTGTGATTGTGGGCAAGGCACTTAATCTTTCTGTATTTTATCAGCTAGATGATGCAGTGGTTAGAACATCGGACCTGGAGTCAAGAAAACCCGAGTTCAAATTTGGCTTCAGATATTTACTAGCTGTATGATTCTGGATGAGTCACTTGACTTTTTTTTGCTAAACTCTTCTCAGTTATAAAATAGGGATGATAATAATAGCGCCTACCTCTCAGAATCATTGTGAAATCAAAGGAGATAATATTTGTGAAGTGTCTAAAAAAAGTGCCTGGCAAATAAGTGCTTCTTTGTAAAATGGGGAGAATATTTTTTATATCACTTATCTCATCAATAATCAGTGTTATGCACCATATATCATGAAACATTTAGGATAATTGGTGCTAAGAAAATGAAAATACTACTGTCTGAATCTCTGAGGCTTTGAAAGGATCAGGATCATTAAGTAGAACTTAAAAAGAAGCAGATTCTGGAACTTCTCACTGTTGAAGTTGTCCAACAGTGCTATTGATTGTCTTTTTTTTTTTTTTTTTTTTTTTGTTAGGTGCAAGATGACCACTTGTCAACATAGAAAGGGAATTTTGCTCCTAGGTGAGTGCAGTTAAACTTGATGATCTCTAAGTTTCCCCTGAACCTTAGCACTTCCACTCTTTCTACCTTCAGGGAAGTTGTGAGATGCAAATAGGATAACTGTGAAAATACTTTGAAAAATCTAAAATATTATACAGACAATAATAGCTCACATGTAAATAGTGTCCCAGATATCTCAATGCAATTTTAAGCTAGTAAGTCTTAACGTTTAAGATTCTTGGGACATACTGCATATAGTACTTTATAACTAAAAAGTAGACTGGGGACAGTAAAGTGGTGCGATGAATAGGAATGTGGACCTAACTAATTTTTCTGAGTTAAAATCTGATATCAGATGCTTGCTAGCTATGTAAGCCTGGGCAAGTCATTTGACCATGTTTGCCTCAGTTTCCTCATCTCTAAAATGAGCTGGAAAAGGAAATAGCAAACTACTCCAGCATTTTTGCCAAGAAGACCTTAATTGAGTCATGAAGAGTTGGACAGAACTGAAAAAAACAATTGAAGAATAATAACAGTGTACAAATATGCTTTGTTCTTCCTTCTTGAAAAGGACATGACATCAGGAAGGGGAAGCTGGGCTGGGCAAAGTCACCAGCTTCACTTTCACCTTTAGGGCCATCTGGGTTCAATGGCAAGATACAGATCAGGATGACTAGAAATGACCCTGGATGCAGTGGGAGACCTTGGCCTTTTTAAACAAAGGTCTTTACAGGTCTTTCAGTTAAAACCCTATCTCCATAAGAGAACTTTTCTTATTTTCCCAGTTATTAATATTCCCTCTCCCAATTCTTTACCCCTATTTTTTAATTAATTTTTATAATTATAAATTTTTTTGACAATATACATGCATGAGTATTTTTTTTATAACATTATCCCTTGTATTCATTTTTCTAAAATTTCCCCTCCCTCCCTCTACTCCCTTCCCTAGATGTCAGGCAATGCCACACATTTCACATGTGTTACAGTATAATCTAGATACAACATATGTGTGTAAATCTAATTTTCTTGTTGCATGTTAAGTATTGGATTCCAAAGGTATAAGTAACCTGAGTAGAAGGACAGTAGTGCTAACAGTTTACATTCAATTCCCAGTGTTCCTTCTCTGGGTGTAGTTGTTTCTGTCCATCACTGATCAACTGGAAGTGAGTTGGATCTTCTTTATGCTGAAGATAACCACTTCCATCAGAATACATCCTCATACAGTATTGTTGTTGAAGTGTATAGTGATCTTCTGGTTCTGCTCATTTCACTCAGCATCAGTTCATGTCTCTCCAAACCTTTCTGAATTCATCCTGCTGGTCATTTCTTACAGAGCAATAATATTTCATAACCTTCATATACCATAATTTACCCAACCATTCTTCAATTGATGGACATTCATTCATCTTCCAGTTTCAAGCCACTACAAAAAGGGCTGCCACAAACATTTTGGCACACACAGGTCCCTTTCCCCTCTTTAGTATTTCTTTGGGATGTAAGCCCAGTAGTAGCACTGCTGGATCAAAGGGTATGCACAATTTGATAACTTTTTGGGCATAGTTCCAAATTGTTCTCCAGAATAACTGGATTCTTTCACAACTCCACCAACAATATATTAGTGTCCCAGTTTTCCCACATCCCCTCCAACATTCATCATTATCTTTTCCTGTCATCTTAGCCAATCTGACAGGTGTGTAGTGGTATCTCAGAGTTGTCTTAATTTGTATTTCTCTGATCAATAGTGATTTGGAGCACTCTTTCATATGAGTGGATATAGTTTCAATTTCATCATCTGAGAATTGTCTGTTCATATCCTTTGACCATTTATCAATTGGAGAATGGTTTGATTTCTTATAAATTAGGGTCAGTTCTCTATATATTTTGGAAATGAGATCTTTATCAGAACCTTTAACTGTAAAAATATTTTCCCAATTTGTTACATCCCTTCTTATCTTGTTTGCATTAGTATTGTTTGTACAGAAACTTTTTAGTTTGATGTAATCAAAATCTTCTGTTTTGTGATCAATAATGATCTCTAATTCTCCTCTGGTCATAAATTCCTTCCTCTTTCACAGGTCTGAGAGGTAGACTATCCTCTGTTCCTCTAATCTATTTATGATCTCATTCTTTATGCCTAAATCGTGGACCTATTTTGATCTTATCTTGATATATGGTGTTAAGTGTGGATCCATATCTAATTTCTGCTATACTAATTTCCAGTTTTCCCAACAGTTTTTTTCAAATAATGAATTTTTATCCCAAATGTTGGTATCTTTGGGTTTATCAAACACTAGATTGCTATAGTTGTACCCTTTTTTGTCCTTTGTATCTAATCTGTTCCACTGATTGATTGGTCTATTTCTTAGTCAATACCAAATGGGTTTTGGTGACTGTTGCTATATAATATAGCTTTAGATCAGGTACACCTAGACCACCTTCATCTGACTTTTTTTTCATTAGTTCCCTTGCAATTCTCAACCTTTTATTCTTCCATATGAATTTTGTTGTTATTTTTTCTAGGTCACTAAAATAGTTTCTTGGGAATCTGATTGGTATAGCACTAAATAAATAGATTAGTTCGGGGAGTATTGTCATCTTTATTATATTCGCTTGGCCTGTCCACAAACACTGGATGTCTTTCCAATTATTTAAATCTGACTTTATTTTTGTGGCAAGTGTTTTCATAATTTTGCTCATATAATTCCTGACTTTTCTTTGGTAGATGGTTTGCCACATATTTTATGCTCTCGACATTTGTTTGGAATGGAATTTCTCTTTGTATCTCTTGCTGTTGCATTTTGTTGGTGATGTATAAAAATGCTGAGGATTTATGTGCATTTATTTTGTACCCAGCAACTTTGCTAAAGTTGTGAATTATTTCTAATAACTTTTTATTAGAATCTCTGGGGTTTTCTAAGTATACCATCATATCATCTGCAAAGAGTGACAGTTTGATTTCCTCATTACCTACTCTTATTCCTTTAATCTCTTTTTCGACTCTTATTGCCGAGGCTAGCATTTCTAATACAATATTGAATAGTAATGGTGATAGTGGACAACCTTGTTTCACTCCTGATCTTACTGGGAAAGGTTCCAGTTTATTTCCATTGCATATTATGCTTACTGACGGTTGTAAATATATGCTCCTGATTATTCTAAGGAATAATCCATTTATTCCTATACTCTCAAGCGTTTTTAGTAGGAATGGATGTTGGATTTTGTCAAATGCTTTTTCTGCATCTATTGAGATGATCATATGATTCTTATTAATTTGATTAGTAATATGGTCAATTATACTAATAGTTTTCCTAATATTAAACCAGCCCTGCATTCCTGGTATAAATCCTACTTGATCATAGTGTATTATCCTGGGGATGATTTTCTGAAGTCTTTTTGCTAATATCTTATTTAAGATTTTATCATCAATATTCATTAAGGAAATTGGTCTATCATTTTCTTTCTAAGTTTTTGATCTACCTGGTTTAGGTATCAGTATCATGTCTGTGTCATAAAAGGAGTTTGGTAGGACTCCTTCATCCCCTAATTTTTCAAATAGTTTATATAACATTGGGGCTAATTGTTCTTTAAATGTTTGGTAGAATTCACTTGTAAATCCATCTGGTCCTGGGAATTTTTTCCTGGGGAGTTGATTAATAGTTTGTTCTATTTCTTTTTCTGAAATGGGACTATTTAAGCATTTTATCTCCTCCTCTGTTAATCTAGGAAGCCTATATTTTTGGAGGTAATCATCCATTTCACTTAAGTTATCAAATTTATTGGCATAAAGTTGGGCAAAGTAACTCCTTATTATTTCTCTAATTTCCTCTTCAATGGTGGAAAGATCCCCCTTTTCATTTGTAAGACTAACAATTTGATTTTCCTCTTTCCTTTTTCTGATCAGATTTACCTAAGGTTTATCTATTTTATTGGCTTTTTCATAAAACCAACTCTTGGTTTTATTTATTAATTCAATAGTTTTTTTTACTTTCAATATTATTGATTTCTCCTTTTAATTTTAGTATTTCAAGTTTAATTTTTAGTTGGGGATTTTTAATTTGGTCTTTTTCTAGTTTTTTAAGTTGCAGGCCCAATTCATTAATCTTCTCTTTCTCTATTTTGTTCAAGAAATCATTTAAAGATATAAAATTTCTCCTTATTACCTCTTTATCAGCATCCCACAAATTTTGGTATGATGTCTCATCATTGTCATTATCTTGGGTGAAATTATTAATTGTTTCTATAATTTGCTGTTTCACCCAATCATTCTTTAAGATGAGATTATTCAGTTTCCAATTACTTTTTGGTCTATTTACCCCTAACTTCTTATTGAATGTTGTTTTTATTGCATTGTGATCTGAGAAGAAGGCATTTACTATTTCTGCCTTCCTGCATTTAATTTTGAGATCTTTATGTCCTAATATATGTATATGTTCTATGAACTGCTGAGAAGAAAGCATACTCCTTTCTATCACCATTCAATTTTCTCCAAAGATCTATCATACCTAGTTTTTCTAATGTTCTATTTACTTTTTTAATTTCTTTCTTATTTGTTTTGTGGTTTGATTTGTCTAATTCTGAGAGTGCAAGGTTGAGATCTCCCACTATTATAGTTTTGCTGTCTGTTTCTTCTTGCTACTCTCTTAACTTTTCCTTTAGGAAATTAGATGCTATACCACTTGGTGCATATATGTTTAGTATTGATATGGCTTCATTGTCTATGCTACTTTTTAGCAGGATATAATTTCCTTCCTTACCTCTTTTAATTAGATCAATTTCTGTTTTTGCTTGATCTGAGATAAGGATGGCAATCCCTGCTTTTTTGGCTTTACCTGAAGCATAATAGATTCTGCTCTAACCTTTTACCTTTACTCTGTATGTATCTCCCTGCTTTAAGTGTGTTTCCTGTAAACAACATATTGTAGGGTTCTGCCTTTTGATGCAGTCTGCTATCCATCTCCATTTAATGGGAGAGTTCATCCCATTCACATTTACAGTTAAAATTACTAATTCTGTATTTCCTGCCATCATATTATCCCCGGATTATGCCTTTTTTTTATCCCTTGACCCCCCCTGAACCTCTTTCCTAATATTTAATTTATAGACCTCACTTGTGACGTGCAGCCCTCCCTTTTTAGTATCCCTCTCCTCTCCTTTTAAGTCCCTTCCCCTTTCTTGTACCCTTCCCTTATTCCACTTTTCCTTTTACCTTCTCCTTTTCCCCCTTTTAATGAGGTGAGAGAGGATTCTCTGAAAAACAAATATGTCAATTATTTACTCTTTGAGCCTACTCTGATGAGAATAAGATTCACACAATGTTTCTCCACTTCTCTAAATTCCTTCAGATGTGGTAGATTTTCTATGCCTCTTCCTGGGATATAGTTTCCCTCTTTTTATCACTCCTTCCCCTTTTTCTGATACTTTCCCCTTCCCTTTACTACTTCCCTTTTTTATATTATATTAGTAAAATCAAATTATTCATGTGGACTTTCTAGAGATACGTTCTCAAGAGTTCTTTTTACCTTTTTCTGCTTCTCTTCAGTCTTGTGCATGTAGATCAAATTTTTTGTTTAAGTCTGGTTTTTTTCTTAGAAACAAATGAAATTCCTCTGTTTCACTAAATGACCATCTTCTTCCATGGAAGAAAATGCTAAACTTAGCTGGGTAGTTTATTCTTGGTTGCAATCCTTGTTCTTTTGCTTTTTGGAATATCAGGTTCTAGGCCCTTCGATCCTTTAATGTGGAGGCAGCCAGATCTTGCGTGACCCTTATTGTGGCACTTTGATATTTGAATTATTTTTTCCTCACTGCTTGCAATATTTTTTCCTTTATTTGATAGTTCTGCAGCTTAGCCACAATGTTCCGTGGAGTTCTTTTTTTAGGGTCTTTTTCAGAAGGTGTTTGATGAATTCTTTCAGTGCCTATTTTCCCTTATGTTTCTATTATCTCAGGACAGTTCTCTTTGATGATTTCCTGTAAAATAGAATCTAGGCTTTTTTTTTGGTCATAGTTTTCAGGAAGTCCAATGATCCTCAGATTATCTCTCCTAGATCTATTTTCCAGGTCTATAGATTTTCCCAGTAAGTATTTGATGTTATTCTCCAGCTTTTTATTTTGTTTTGTTTTGTTTGACTGATTCTTGGTTTCTCAATGAATCATTTATTTCTGTTTTTTCCCTCCTGCTTTTTAATAAGTTATTTTCTTCATTCACATTTTTTAGTTCTTTTTGTATATTCCCAATTGAGTTTTTAAATGAGTTATTTTGCTTTGTTGAATTTTTTCCATTTCACTAATTTTTTTAGTGAGTTATTTTCTTTTTCCAATTCAGAAATCCTACTTTCTTGAGAATTTTTTATCTTTTCCAATTCAGAAATCCTACTTTCTTGAGAATTTTTTATCTTTTCTAATTCAGAAATCCTACTTTCCTGTGATTTTTTAATTTTTCTAATTCACAAATTTTGCTTCCCTGCACCTCCTGTGAATTTTTTATTTTTTCCAACTCAAATTTTTGGATGTTGTTATTCTCTATCATAGCTTCTCTTTCCTTTCCCCATTTTTCTTCAAACTCTCTTAACTTTTTAATAGTCTCTTCTAGGAGAGAGTTATGTGATGGGGGTAGGTATCATTCCCCTTTAGGGTGTTATTTGGAGACTCTCTGGTATTAGTTTCCTAGGGGTTGGATACCTGCTCTTTTTCTGTATAGAAGGTGTCAATCATTTTCTTCAGCTTCTTACTCATTGTTAAAAATCTTTTGGGGTTTGCCCTTGGGGTAATAAATTTATTTATTTATTTACCAGCTTCCTCCCAGACCAGAGGTAGAATGCAACAACCCTGTGCCTGAGGTAAGAGAGAGCTCTGAGAGAATTTCCTCTCCCCCCTCCCCTGAAATGCCTCAGAAGTGGTTAGCACGGTTGCACTGTGAGGAGTGCTCAGTGAAGGACCCCGCTGTGTGGCCTAGCCTCTTTTCTGAGGTTTAAGGCTGAACAGTAAAAGCGTCACAAACCCCAATCAATGGATATAAGCAGCTGATGTGAAAAGTCCCTGTGCTCAAACCGGAAGTGTCTGCCTGGAAACTGTGGTCCCTACTACAAAGGTTCTGCTTCTCTGGGAGTTCCACTTCTCTGGGAATTCTGCTGCTTCTAGAATTCCACTGCCTTAGGCTGAGCCCTGCACTATGTGGATTAGAGATTGCCTCGGGCTGTGTCCCCCACTGTTCAGGCTCTCAACTACCCTGAGGAGAAGCCCGGGCAGCAGAAGGTGTCTATTAGGTCACTTCTGGATTGGAGTGGATTAAGGATCTGACTTTATATTTTAAAGTGGCTTGATTTCTCTTCTGAACTGCTGTTTTATAAGCAGAGAAGAGCTAACAGCCTGTGTCAGATTCCTCTATCTCAGTGGCTTCTCTGATCCCAGAGTTCTCCCCAGCCCGATTGGCACAGTGTGCTAGCACCCAGTCCAACCCTGTCTGTGCTGGCCTTTTTTTTCCCTCCCCTTGGAACCGACCTTTTCTGTTGAAATTCCAGACTCTCTTCAGCTGGTAAGTTGTGCTTCTAATTCTTGTGGTTTTTATCAGTCCAGCGTCAGAGGCTGATTTAACTAATTGGTAATGAGGAAAGAAGGGAGCTTACAAATTCACATGTATCTATCTTCTCCGCCATGTTGGCTCTGTCCCCCCCCCCCCCATTTTGTATATATTTTGTTTTTCTTTATGTATGTGCATATGATTTCCTCTTGTGGAGTATAAGCTCCTTTAGGGGAGGGCTTGTTTTGTTTGCCTTAATATATTCAGAATCTAGCACAGAGCCTGACACCTAGAAGCAGCTTAATAAGTGCTTGTTGAATTTTGTTGGATTAAATGCCTAGAGTTCATAAGCTGGGACTGGAAGAACTCACACTTCCTGGCTTCTAATGGGAAAATTTTGCCACTCCATCTCATTCCACTGCCAAAGTTTCGTGTATTCTTCCTATGATTTCCCTATCAGGGTTCAACTCTTGAGCTGCATGAATTAGGGACCTATCCTTGTCTTACATTTCTTATGTCTTTTCTTTAGCACTTTTCCTGGAGAATTAAAATAATTCCTGACTTTGGGGATCTGAATAATTTCCATTTGTGTTGCTGAAAGATATGTCAAAAAGATTGGTGACCAATTAATGCAACCTTTCATATCTTCTGGGCTGAGGTATTTATGCTAAGATTTTAAGCAGCGTCCAATGGCACTAAAATGTCTTCTTTGTTTAGAGTCTTCATAGGTCTCACTAGTAGTGTCCATTTAGTTTCATATACATGTAGCTATTTAGTCAACAAAACATTTAAGCTATTAAATGAGATTAGACTGCAACTGCTGTACAATGGCAAATTATGTTCTATAAGTGGTATTTGGAGCTTTAATCAGAAAATTGACATTTGTTCCATATTCATTTATATTTTCTTTATTAGAAATGCATAATTTAATGTAATATTCAAAGCCCCTAGGGTACATACTATCTTACCTATAAAACATTTATGCATATGGAATATTTTCCTCTTGTTTCTCAATCAGTACATCTGTTTTGTGATGCTACAAATTCTCTTTACTGAATGTAAGCCTATGGCCTAATGGAACTGAGGTAGAGAGGTAATCTTTTTTGCATTTATGGATGCATTCATTTCAATTTGTGCCCCAATGACTCTGTTTCTGTTTCCAAACCATCTAATTCCTTCACTGGGACATAGCTTCTGGGTTAGCACTAGGCACAATCAGTAAATTCTTGGCATTACAAGTATCCTCATAACTGATTTAGACTGTCAGGACCAGAGGTGGATCTTGTTATTTGTTGTAATTATAATAATATTATTAATAGCTTGTATTTGTATTATATTTAATGTTTTATTCAGTGTTTTATAGCTACAAAGCTATTATCTTACTTGATCCTAAAACCTAAAACTTAGATAATGTATATATTATTATCTCCATTTTCCAGATGAGGAAATCAATTTAATCCTTTCTGCCTATATAAAGTCTTTCCATAGTTCCCCTTCCCTTTCACTAGCATAGTATAGACCTTCCAGATTGTTCACCTGAACTTTTGAAAAGCCTCCTATTTTTGGTCCCCTGCATCCTAGATAGGGGAAATATTTTGACTTTCTCCAACAAATACTAGAGCAAACTAGAAAGGCCTTGGGTCCTGGAATAGTGTGTGTGTGTGTGTGTGTGTCTGTGTGTTTGTGTGTGTGTGGTTCCCTCTCCCAAAGATTCTTAAACTAAAGTTCATAAACTTAAAAAACAACAACTATGTTTCAACATAATGGGTTTCCTTTGCAATCCTACTATCTTTCATGCATCTAAATATATATATATATATAATTTTTTTTCTTGAGGAGTCCATAAAGGGGTCCATGATAGAGATGAACTTAAGAACCCCTTTTGCCCACCTAAACCCAAAGGGATATTAATATTAATTGTTTTTCTTAGGGGAGGGGAACTATAACTTTGTGTAATAGAGAGAACAAAAGATCTATAGTCAAGGAGAAATTGGTTTAATCTTATCCCTTATACTTATTAGCTGCATAATCATGAACAAGTCGCTTAAACTTCTTGTACCTCATCTTCCTCATGTGTAAAATGGGAATCATAGTACCTGCCATATAGTACCATTATGAGGCTGAAATGAGATCATAGGATCATAGATCTAGAACTCCAAAAGAGCCTCAGAAGTCATATAATCCAATTGTCTCATTTGCTTTTGAGGAAAGTAAGGTTCAGGGAGTTTAACCAATTAACTATGGATTATGACTTTTAGAAGTGGGATTTAAACTTACGTCTTCTGTCTCCAAACCCAGTATTCTTTCTTTACAATGAACATAATCAAAAAATAATTCAATAAACATTTAGTATGAAATACTTTTAAACTTTATCAATGACAATTTTTAAAAGTATAGAAAATGAAAAGCTCTTTTTAAACACAAATTCCAAAGGTATTAACATCCTTTCTCCATTTTTCACTCTTCTCAGCTACAGTGAACTATTATAATAATAATTATTATAAGAATAATACTCAATTGGATCTTATGGAGAGATTTATTCATTCTGAGACCTATTTTAGCATGGAACGGTATTCAGTTCCACTCACCCACAGTCAATCTCTGACAAGTGTTGGAAGAATATTTAACTATTTTCGTCTAACAGAAGATAATACTCTCATAGTACATGGTATAGCACTTGTATGGTATGATCTGGATATAGCACGAAACTTTCCTACCCATAAATATCTCCCTTCTCAACCTACCACAGGGTCTGGAAAATCTTCCCCTATCTTTAGATTTCCTCTTTGAAGACAGTCACATTAATTGATTAGTAGGATTTGGTATGCCTCATTCATTCATTCACAATCAATAAATCCTATCAGAAAGAAAGGAATGAAGAACATGAAGTACAAAAGAGGCATATTCAAATAGGAAATAAATGCCTTCTTCACTTTCTCTTACTGTTGTGAGGGAACCAGCATAGCTTTTTGCTTGTCCACCCATCATTCTTCACCCTTGTCATACAACTAGACCATATCCTCTTCTTGTCATACAATTCCTTGATTATATTTTTTACTCCTGTTCTTTTTCAGAATTCCTTTTGGGTTATATGTTGCAGAGTGATCAAATCATGATGTGCTTGCCTTTCCATTGCCCTCAGTCTGCTATTCAACTTTGGTTTTTCTGAGACATGTTGTATTTGGTCTAGTCACCATACAGCAACACTAGTAAAATATTAGTATTGGAAAGATAGACATTTTTTCACTGTAATCATGAATTTGTCTTTTCCCCAAAGCAATCTACCTTAATCTTCATTTCTTTTTAAACTCTAGACCTAGCTCATTTTCCATCTGTACTTTTTATTCCACATAGACATTGGGCAAGCTCTGTGGGGTTTGTATCCAAATACATATGGAAATTTGGACAATAGATTTTTAAAATCCACTTGGTTTTTTCTGTGTGGATGGATAAGCTAAACTCTTTGAATAATTAAAAATAACTTCCAGTAGGCCTTGTAATGTTCTGAAGCTTGAGGCATAATGCTATTTGAAAATAGGAACATCTGTATGATGTCACCATTCATAGGAATTCCTCATTGACCTGGACTTTGTTCTGAATTTCTTTCAACACAACAGTGTATGTTTTTGATAATGTTATATTTCTCTATATGTATTTTGCAAGGTATTTATTATCAGAGTCATTGAATAAGGTTATTTCAGTTGTTATGCCTTCCAGGAAACTTGGCTGGCCTTGAAGTGTGAGTGAAAGATACTTTGTTGTAAAAGAATATATAAAATGTCATTTTCAATAACTCAACTCAAACATTTGTTCTTAATCAATAAGCAATAAGCACAATGGGATCTAATATTTTCTACATTTTTATGAAAGCCTGCTTATCTACTACTACTACTACTACTATTACTACTACTACTACTACTACTACTACTACTACTACTACTACTACTACTACTACTACTGTTACTACTCCTGCAACTACTACAACTACTACTGCTGCTACTACTATTACTACTGCTGCTGCTGCTACTATTACTACTATATTGCATTATTATAATCCTCTAAAGTTTGCAAAATGCTTAAATATATGATTTCATTTGACCTTTATAATCATCCCATGACATAGATGCTATTATAACCATCATTTTACTGACTATAGTGCCAGCATTCAAAAGTCAGTGGTGGTATAATAATGTCTGGCAATATTTGATGACTGGCACAGAGAGGCTAAACTTCAGGAGTTTTTAGTCAGGAGTTTGTGAACTTCTTAAAAATATTTTGATAATAATTATGTTCAACAAAACAGGTTTTCTTTGTAATTACATGTACAATGTCTTTAAAAACATTGTTCTGAGAAAGATTCCTTAGATTTCATTTGATCACTAAAAGAATCTAGTGACACAAAAAAAGTAAAAAAAAAAACCTTTGGGTTAATTTTAATCTTTTGGAAAATCATATAAAGATATAATTGTTAAGCTAGGATTAAAACCTACTCGGTTCCTTGGTCCTATGGTCTTTTAACCTTCCTTACTGGGACTTTTAACACCAACCCTTAAGTTTAACTCTATTTCCAAAATGAGGATCAAGCCCATCTCTGTAGGAGCCCTGAATCACTCATTCATTGATGTCAGATTAATGTTGATGGAAGTGGAAGAGAGGCCCCAGGTATGGATGGAGTCCTTCAGAGGGCTGGATTCAATCTTACTCATCCTCTTTCAATCACCATCTCTGTCCTATGAACATGCAGCAAACTGCGCATGCTGGTTCATTCCGCATCAGGACACTTGAGTAAACAGCGTACGTCTGTGCGTTTGGTTAGGTTTTACTAATTGAATGGGATATTTCTGTTTGAAGCCCTTCCGGCAATTGTGGCCTTGCTGCCCCCTCCACTTGTCTCCCTTCCAATTACTGCTCTGGATTAAATGGATTCATTTGTAGCCACTGGCAAACATGCCCAGTTGGCAGGGCATCATTCTGCTCCAGTGACAAGAGCTATAAAAAGACCATTATTTTCATTACCATAAAGAATGGCATGTTGATGATGGAACTCGGCTTTCAGAAAATAGGCTGCAGTTTTCATTGTCTTTATTCCTTAGCCAAAAAGAGAATTGGTGATAAAAACTCACCATGTGAGGCAGCAAAGAGACTCAATTTCTTTTGTGTGATACCCAAAGGTCCAGTTGTATAACCAGGGATGATTGTCAAGTGATTCCATTCAATCACAGACTGCCCTGAACTCAGAACCAATGTACATTTTTGTCAGGATGGGTTCCCCAAGGGTTTGAATTTTATTCTTCAGGGAAGAATACTGCATCTATTTAGTATAACATCAACGTGCTAATAAAACATGAGCTTGCTGTTCCCCAGACGTGAATCAATCTCCTAAGGCATTTATTAAAAGTCTCTCAGTGTAAGGGCATACTGTACAAAGAGAGTTATATGTAATTCTCTAGGAACATATGGTCTAAGACTTGTCTACCAAAATCAATTTGGATTGATTGACTAAATTTCTCATATTTCATCTGGATATTTCAGGTTTGCTAAAGACACAGCCCCATATGAACATGCATAGGAGCATACATCTATAGAACCTGTAGGGTAGGAGTTGGCTCCTCCTTTCAGAAGTGAGGGACTAAGGCTTGGACCCTTGACAATTACCTCTCATTTGTTCTCTCAAAAATCTTCCTATTTTAATCACTACTGTCAAAGTGGATTTTCTAAAAGCACAGGTCTAACTATTTTGCTCTTCCCTTTACCCTCTATTCAACAAATTCCAGTGGATCCACATAATTTCTAGGATCAAATGTAAATTTTTCTTTTTGGTATTTAAAACTCATAATCTGCACCCTACCTACCTTTCCAACCTTACACATTTTTCTTGCTCATGTACTCTACAGTCAGATATATTTGACCTACTCTTTGTTTCCCATATCATGTTTCAGCTTCCATCTTTGAGTTTTAGCACTGACTTGGAACATTCTTTTTCCTCATTTCTGCTGTCTTCTTTCAAGACTTGGATCATTTGTGACTCTCTGAAGAAGACCTTTTCTGGTCTCCCATGAGTTTTAGGACCTCCTCTTCTAAAGTTTCCTTTATTTGTTACATATATATCTCATACAAGCCTATTTATGTATATGGTATCTCCCCCATTAGAATGGAACTTCTTGAAGGCAGGGACTATTTTTGCTTTTTCTTTGGATCATTAGATCTTAGCAAAGTACTTGGCACCTAATGTAGCTTAACAAGTGCTTTTTGACTGATTGAATATGATGCAAGAGAAAGGGATCATATTAACTAATTTTTATGATGTATCTTTACATATGTGATACATTCAAAAGGTGTAAGAGTAGTGGAGGGCAATCATGGAGAAAGAAACATTTGAAAATGTGGTAGGATCCCAGAATCATATGGTATCTTAAGATTTGAAGAGATCTCAGAGACCATTCAATACAACCCAAAGCTGAACCAAACTTCCTTCTCATTTATGTTCAATAATTGTCTTCCACCATCTACATGAAGGGAAGATACAACTTACTAATGAAGCTCATTCATTATTAGGAAGATTTTCTTCACATCAGGGTCACATCTTTCTCTCCACAAATGCCCTCCATTGCTTTTTATTCTTCAATAACTCTAATTTCTTCAAGCCCTTTAAATACTCCTCCCTGTCAAAGTTAGAGCCTTTTCCATATTTCTTTATAATGCTTTGGGGTGACATCTTCTATTCAATAGATTGTAATATCATGCTTTCTTCATTTGGGAGGGAGACAGAGATTTGAGCTGAAGCCTCCTTCCAGACCAAATTGCAGTCAATTCCTAATGTCATCTTTCACTGACAACAACCCAGGTGGCTTTGGAAGTGAACTAAGAATTCAGTATTCTAAAGATTGTGATCTTTCCTTTGTCCAATCATGCTTGTTCTCTTTTCTTCTTCCATCCACCTTAGCGACCTAATCATCACTGCCTGATGATTATAAAAATCCAGCCACAGTTAGAATAGGAGTCAGGAAACTTGAGTTCTATTCCTTGCTCCATTCCAGGTGTACTTGGGTATGTAATTTATACTTCCTACATTTTGATTTCATTTTCTGTAAAATGGAAGGAAAATTTCTTATTTTCCTCGACTACAGATAATTGTTGTGAGGCTGAAGTTGATACAGGTTACATGAAAAATTTGTTTTATGATTCTGTCATTTCAATCCTATCCTACTTTTCATGATCCCCTATCTGAACAAAAAGACTGTTGTGGTTTGTGATTTCCTTCTTCAATTCATTTTACAGATGAAAATCTGAGGCAAATAGAGTTCAGGAACTTATTTAGAGTCATACAGCTAAGTGTCTGAGGTTGAATTTGAACTCAAGAAGATGTCTTCTTGATTCCAAACCCAGTGTGCTATCTACTGTACCACTTACCTGTCTCACATGAAAGATGAAAAACACTAAACAAATGTGAGATTATTTTGGGATAGGTTCTAGATTCCAGGTATTTCTTATCTTCCCTTAGCTCTAAGACCAAAACTAAAAAGGGAAATATCCTTTATCATCTTAATTTGTTGAGGTTTACATGATCACTAAACAGATATTCATCTATTATTTATATAATATTCACTATTATTTTGAGGGCACCATTACTGTCCACAAAGCCAGCCCCCCTCAAAAAAACCCTTTGCCTCAGAAGGAAAAGAAATGGATCCATCAACATATTGGCATGTGGTACTTTGTTATAGTTTTTCACAGAATGTTAAGAATTCATAAGAGTTACTTTCCAGTTCACTTAACATAGACTTTTAAATTAGAAGGGATGAAGAGGTAATCTACATACTCTCATAAGTAAATTGATAATTTCTTGGTAAAACTTAAAATCTTCCACAGTAGGTTTCCAAGATTACTGTTCTCTAATCTTCTCCCTTCTTTGACATGTTCCTCCTTTCATCTCCTTCTTTCTCCAATTTTACAGAATCTATAGTGTAGAGGGAAGCACATTTTGCATTTCTATCCCTATCCTGTGGTCAAGGACTTTGGTTCTGCCCCTTTTCCTTGTACCCTTGCCTCAAAACATACCACCTCATCACCACACAATCATATAGTTTTGGTTGAAGGAAACATAGTTCTTTCTCAAGAAAAGTTTTCATTTCCCAATTTAGTCTTTCATAGATGAGGTCATTGAGGCCCAGAATGGGTAAATGATTTGTCCAAGGTCACATAGCAGTTGGTGATAGAGTAAGGATTAAGACCTCAACTTTCTAAACTTCCAAGGCAATGATCTTTCTACTTTACATTAAATTTTTATTTAATAAATGGAGATAATGCTTTTTAAAATTTTTATTACAAGGAAAACCTGCAGTTTCAAGGTAGAAGCTTTAAAAATGTCTCACTCAAAGGTCTAGTTGTACTTGTATTTTCTGATGACAATGGAGACTGTGAGTTATGGAGACTGATATTACATCCATCTCTCATCCCAAACTAATCTCCAGGGGGAATTAAATTATTTCTGGCACCTTTTCAAAGACCTAGATAGGGAGAGAAAAGGACAAAAACTCAGTCTGGAATTTCTTCAGAGAAGGGGGAAAATTGGAGAGCTACCATGTAAGATTTCAAATTTTACCAAGGAGCTATCAATCTACTTTCTCTTCTAACTTTTAAAATTCTGGGTTAAGTGAACTGGAAAGTTACTTTTATGAAATCTTAACATTCTGTGAACCTATAACAAAGAAGGACTGTCTGCCAGTCAATTGGTTTACCCATTAGAAAACTAAACTAATTCCAACTGAGGCAGACACTGAGCAACAAAGTGATTCTGATAACATAGGAGATTCCCTGTGTGGACTTATGATTACACTTATGATATTGTATTCAGCAGCTAACATTCACCCAATAGAACTATAAAGAAGGATGTAATATTCTCTGTCAACAGCTCTTTAAAGAGAGTCTACCATGTTGACACCTCTAGTCAGAATAAAAAAACCTTAGAGAGAGTGGGAGAATTATCTCCAAATCTTTGAAACATTGAACTTTTTTTGTGACTTCAGAGGATAGAATGGGAATCAATAGGAGGAAGTTACAGAGAATCTAATTTTAGCTCAATATAAGGAAGAAGTTAATTAGTCAATACAGATTTATCTATCATGTGAAGTTGTGAATTCTTTATTAGTAGAAGTGTTCACACAGAGGCTGAATGACCACTTATCAAGAATTCAATAGAAGAAATTTTTACATTGGGCAGAGGATTTGACTAGATGGCTTCTAAGGTTCTTCCCAATTCTAACACTATAATATTTTATGATTTATTAATTTACTTGACAACTGTTTATTAAGTATTTATGAGGTGAAAGGATTTTGTTAAAGTGCTGATAGAGTTAAAAGATAATTAAATTATGATCCCTACCATCTTAGAGTTCACATTTTAGAGGGGACATAATACACAAACATGCAGTACTATACAATAGTAGTATCCATGATCTCTCTCTCTCACCTGTAGATTCCTAAAAAACATAATAGCTTCAAGATATTAAATCGATCAGAATCCACCAAAAAACATAGTTCTTAATCATTTATCAATGTGTTTTCTTTTAGAAGACAGAGGACATGTTAATTCAAAGTAAATAGCATTGAATCAAATACCATAGCAAATTAAATGACTAGAGAAAATTTCCACATGCACAGGTATAATTACCACCTGTGGGAGAAAGCACCAGAAACAGAGAGAACAATCATAATTAAGGAATATATATGAGAAGGCACAAGTTTATGTGGGTAAATCCATTCAGGCCTCCATTCAGGAACATGTTATCTAGAATAAACATATCACCGGGGGAGCATACTTCTGAAATAGTAGAATTGTCTGTCCTCCAGCAATGTCATTGAATTGCTCTTTTTTGGTCTTTGCTGGGCATTTTGACATTATAGATATAATATTTTCCATTCTTTACTTACATTGTGTTTGTTTAATATTTCTGCTGTGTGTCTCTGATGATCTCATGATTATCAGGTTGTTCTTTGTTATTGCCTTTTTATCTGAAGGTATTTGGTCTCTTCAATATTATCTACTATCCTCTGCTATTGTTTTCTGGAGTGAAGCAACTAGTAAGCCTCTCCCTGGCAAGGGAAACCTAAAAATCATTTAGGGCATAGATTAAGGGTTTGAGCTACCACATTTAGCCAGACAGTGAAGTGAAGGCAGTAGAAGTCAATTGCTAAAGATTAGGATCATTCTTTTAACTGCTTTTCTTTTGGTGCTAAATTAAATTCCCTGACCCCTGTCAGTTATTTAACTTGAAGCTAGGAAATGTTTTTTTTTTCTTTTAATTTTTTAAAGAAATGGTTTTTAAGTCTCATCAGGTTTCTTATTATTAGTTTGGCTTCTCAAAATCCATTTTAGAAGCCCTCAAGAAAACCATAAAGCTTGCCATGCAAATAAACAAAGAGGCAATGAGCTAGGTGAAATCATCATGGCTACATTTTACTTTACCATTCATATCAACTCACAGTAAAATTGCTGGCTTTTTATGGCCAATATAAATACTGCTAATTTTTCTACACAATAGGTATAGTGTGAAAAGAATGTAATAAAAGCATACAGCAAGCATAAAGTCATTTCCAATTGAGAAGATGATGGAAGGTTTTATGGATGAGATGACATTTGAACTGGGTCTTGAAAAATGGATTGTATTTCAAAAACCAAAATTGTCAGGGAGAATGGAATTCCAGTTGTAAAGAATATTATGTATAAAGACACAGAGATTGGAAAGTGCCGAGCAGTATATATTCCATTTTGGTAAGTTACTAAACATCTTTAGACTTCATTGTCTTCAGTTAAATGTGAAGGAGGCAATTGCATTAGATAATCTCTAAGAACTAGGATTGTTCTACACTAAATCCTGTGTTGTCTTTGGTTTAATCTTCTTTATGACTGATTGAGATAAATAAATCCTTGTTGAAAAGTATCTCCATGGTTAATGATGATCAGGGCAAAGAATAGCATCTAACTCTGTTCTAGAAAGAAGAAAGGGTTATCACTCCAGATTATATTATTTCTCAGTCCTGAGAATACATAGACATTTATACTACTTGCTGAGAGCTAATTTTGTCTACTTGAATTTTGTTGAACAGAATCATCTTTTTGCTTAAGTCTCAATAAAAATTATTTTAACATGGCATACAACATTTTTTTAATGTTCCTGGTACATTCTTCCTAGGGAGGATTTTTTTTCTTGGATAAATCCATGCTCCCATAAATAGGATCTGCTTCATGAATAGATGTTGTGATTGATATAAGATTATGGATCTATAGCTAGAATACATTGTTCATTCCCCTTATTATACATTCAAGGAACCTGAGGTCAAAAGAGATGAAATAATGTGATAACTGAGGTAGTAATAAAAGGCAGAGCCATGATTCAGAACTCTGCTTATGAGTTAACATTCTTTTCTCCATGCCTCTGGCTTTGGTTTGCTCTCCTAGTAGAAGTCAGGGGCTATTGAGTCTTTCATACTTTTTAACATACTTCTTGTGGCTAAATATACAAGTAAGAGAGCTGACCTTATTCAAATCTTGTGATTGAGGTTAGGACAAGATTGGTTTATCTTGAGCTGCAAGGACAAGACAAGATCTTCAAGATATCATAGATGGGATGATGTCAATAACATTAACAAAGATATTTGCATTGTTATCAGCAAGAAAAAAATTGAATGCCCTACTTATGTTGAGATACCCTGACTTCTCAAAAGAGCCTAGTGGTTTCCATTGTGTGATTTTCCTTCTCTCTCTGTTGGCAGATTGACAAAGACTTTTGGTGTCTATCCTCCAAGAGTCCCTTTGTCTTCTTTGCAAAAGCTGCCTTGCCTCCTTACAATTGCCAAGAACTCTCTTTGCCCTTTAGGGGCAGAGAGTTTTAACTTCCCCTATCTCTTCTGTGGATAGAACCCAGGCTGCTAATCCCTTCTTGCCATTTCCCTAATCTTCTTCATCCTAGAGCTCTGGGGAAGATTGAACCAGAATCATATCCTTGCAGCCCTTACACTCCAGCTCATTCTTAGAGCTGGGAATTTTCCAGGACATCATCCCTAAAATCCTAGACTTTTGCCAGAACTGGTGAGAGAAAACACAACCAAACAAATTGGATTTCTGCTGGCTGAGCTCAGGGAAGCAGGTGGCATAGACTCAGGGCTCCCCACCAATGGGGAGATGCCAGCAACAACTGGACGGGACCAAGTGCAGTGGAGGATAGAACTGTGCCAATGACTTGTTTCCAATGTTGATTGCATGCAGGTCCCTGCCTTCTTCTCTCCCTAGCTCAGTTCTCCACGCTTCACCAGCCAAAGTCCATTACCACACTGTTGGAGGAAGAATGAGAGATAGTACACACATGTGCTTCCCCCTCTTAGACCATGGTGAATCTATGGCCCCAATTGCTTTAATCTTCAGTCCAGGTTGTCTGGCAAAGAGGAGATAGGATCTGGGGAAGGAAGTTGGATTCCTTTAGTGGCAAAATGCCATAGCACTTCCACTACACAGTTTTTTTTTTTTTTAAGCAAAGAATGAAAGAAAAAGAAACTTCACATTATTGACCAATTCTGCTGAAGAATTTTTAAGGAAATAACTCTCAGAGGAAAATAAAGTATCTAAATAAGAAACACACAAACAGCAGAAAAGACACATACATATTTTCATGTATAATCACATACACATACTCACTATAGAAATAAGCACATTCTAAAACATACAGACATACCAAGTAAATACATTAAGACACAGAAAGCCAAATATAGTCCATATATTCACATTTCAATATACCCCAAATTAAGCTATGATCTCTAGTTAAAATTTATTTTACAATTAGTTTTTATTTTTATTGTTAACATAAACATGAAATAAAATGGACACTTGTATATATATGATTATACATGAAACTACAGGTTGTTTTTCTTTTTTAAGTACATACTCATTCAGTCTGAAGCTTTCAAAATTATCCTGTTTGGACTTCTTTCTGGCCTTTTCTTTGTTATTTTCTTTCTATTTTAAAAGAACACCTTAATTACCTCTTTTCCCTTTACTACCGTATCTCCTTCTCTATTTGCACTCCCTACCACCTCCTCCTCTCCACTTGGTGAAAGAAATAAGAAAAACTTGTAACAAATATACTGATGTTTCAAAAGTCCCAAAAGAACAATTTCATGCTATTAATGTTTAAAATTTAAAGTTAAATAAAATAAATTTTCATATTTGTTTTGTCTGACAATGAGTGTTTCATTCTACATCTTATATACCTATATAATTTGCTATTATTTATAACTCACAGGAAAGCATTTGCAGTTTTAGGTAGTCACAGACCCCTAAGGAGTTTGAACATCATTGTTTTAGCTGTTCTTGCATATTTTCCTTTGTCTCTTTGTAGGTAGTAAAATGAAAAGCTCTACATATTTGCCCCTATAAAGATGAGTACCTCCTGAAATTAGTATTTTAGTGGGAGAGTGGAATTTTAAAAAGAGATAGGTTGGACATACTGGATTACTCTCCTGATAATTTCTACTCTCTACGATCATCTTGCTTTGGGAAGATCTTGAATTGTGTCAGGTTAGAGTTATGGACCTTCCCTTTTAGACCATGTTACATCTCTAGGTAAATTAACTGATGAAGTTTGAGTAAAATATTGGGACAACTACAGTTTGCAACTTTGTGGGCAAATGGGGTTTATTATACAAAGGAGAAGAAGCATTGTGGATGCTTTCAAATTAAGAAGGTAACACAAGCTTTCCCATTTGATAATTTAGGTATGGATTTTGAAATTTGAGATTGACAAAATAATTTTAAAAAAATTAATTTTATAATTATAATTTGGGTAGAAAGTAGTGTAAACAGTTTGCATTCAATTCCCAGTGTTCCTTCTCTGGGTGTAGCTGTTTCTGTCCATCACTGATCAACTAGAAGTGAATTAGATCTTCTTTATGTTGAAGATATCCACTTCAATCAGAATATATCTTCATACAGTATCATTGTTGCAGTATAATAGTGATCTCCTGGTTCTGCTCATTTCACTCAGCATCAGTTCATGTAAGTCTCTCCAAACCTCTCTGTATTCGTCCTGCTGGTCATTTCTTATAGAGCAATAATATTCCATAACATTCATATACCACAATTTACCCAACCATTCTCCAATTGATGGGCATCTATTCATTTTCCAGTTTCTAGCCACTACAAAAAGAGCTGCCACAAACATTTTGGCACATACAGATTCCTTTCTCATCTTTAGTATTTCCTTGGGATATAAGCCCAGTAGTAGCACTGCTGGATCAAAGGGTATGCACAGTTTGATAACTTTTGGGGCATAATTCCAAATTGTTCTCCAGAATGGCTGGATTCTTTCACAACTTCACCAACAATGAATGCATCAGTGTCCCAGTTTTCCCACATCCCCTACAACATTCATCATTATCGTTTCCTGTCATCGTAGCTAATCTGACAGGTTGTTATTTCCCTTCTAATCTTGTTTGCATTAGTTTTGTTTGTACAAAAGATTTTAATTTGATGTAATCAAAATCTTTTATTTTGTGATCAATAATGATCTCTTGTTCTCCTCTAGTCATAAATTCCTTCCTCCTCCACAGATCTGAGAGGTAGACTATCCTCTGTTACTCTAATCTATTTATGATCTCATTCTTTATGCCTAAGTCATGGACCCATTTTGATCTTATCTTGATATATGGTGTGGTGTGGGTCCATATCTAATTTCTGCCATACTAATTTCCAGTTTTCCCAACAGTTTTTTTCAAATAATGAATTCTTATCCCAAGAGTTGGTATCTTTGGGTTTTTGACAAAATAATTAATAGCATATAGTAACGTTAGTAAAGTTACATCAAGAAATCTGGGACAAAGTTAGTAAGGACTCTTTTGATATTATCATCTGAAATAAGGGTTGTAATATTCCTGATGCTATCCTTGACCACTGTTCTTTTAATATCAGCAGACCTAATCTGAAATGGATCTGACATCACTGCAATTGTATGAATTGTACTTTTAAAAAGATTGTTATTTTTATTATTTATATTAAGTTCTTCCTCCAGGGCTGATTATGAGGCCAATTTAAAAAAAAACTATTATGGTAGTAGAAAGAAAAAAATTTTCTAAATTTTTGGAACTTTGCCATCATGAGGTGTAATGTGTGATAGGAGTGATGTCTTATATATGTAGAATAAGGTGGTTTGCTTATATTAAGGGAATGGGAGATTGTACTTGGTGTTTAGTTGAATTGGAGGGACTAGGACCTGAATTTCTGGTTTGGCTTCCTTTTTTAAAAGGCATAAATTGCAAAACATATGAGAAATTAATACTCTGAATGTTTTTTTAAAAACTATAATTCTAATTTCCCTTCCTAACTAAGTGTTGCTGATTACTATAATGTATGTGGAGGGGAATAGTGTTTTATTGAAATTTAATTAGAATTATATCTTTTAAAATCTTTTTTATTTATTACATTTTATGATTTCCAAGTGTTTACTTGTATTCTAATCTTAATTTTTAATCATTGGATTGGGTTGAGATAGACTTGTTCCAATATAGCTGTACCTACTCAAGAGATTTCAAAAAAGCCTGATATTCGTGTTATCTGTCACGTAGTCCATACAGAATACTATAGCATAAGCAGATCTTGTTGTTAGAAATATATCCAAACAACTATATCTTCCTTTGGCTCATTACTAGGGGTATGACTGCTTCTCTCCGGCAGATCTACAGGATACTAGACCTGTACTCTGGTAATTCCTTTAAGGATGAGGACAATGGGGAGGGTTCTTCTGGAGCAGGATAATAAATGACATGGATCTAGCTTCTGGAAAAAGGAAGTGGCAGGCTGCATAAATAGTATTTGGGCTCTGAAACAGCTGGTCGTGGAAAGGGCTGACTTATGATTTAAGCCTTAGGAGACTGAATTATTACTTAAATCTGCTTTTGACTCTAGACTTTTAATGGAGAATCCCAATCAATGTGGGCCTAATTCAGGGTAAATTTAGGACAGGGCCTGAAATATTTCTTCCCTACTTTCCCCGAAAACAAATACTCCCAATTATGAAGTTGCAGTTATGAATTTTTTTTAATGAGATAGCAGGGTATGTGTGTGTGTGTGTGTGTGTGTGTGTGTGTGTGTGTGTGAGAGAGAGAGAGAGAGAGAGAGAGAGAGAGAGAGAGAGAGAGAGAGAAAGAGAGAGAGAAAGAGAGAGAGAGAGAGAGACAGAGAGAGAGAGACAGAGAAACAGAGAGACAGAGAGACAGAGAAAGACAGAGAGAGAGACAGAGAGAGAGAAATGGAGAGAGGGGGGAAGTAAAGGAGGGAGAGAGAGGAGAGGGGGGAGAAAGACAGGAGAGAGGGGAAGAGAGAGGAGAAGGTGGAGAGAGAGAGGGAGGGAAGAAAAAAGAGGAGAGATGAAGAGAGGGAGGGAGGGACAGAGAAAAGGAGGGAGGGAAAGAGAGGGAGAAAGAGAGGAATAGAGAAAAAGACAGGGAGGGACAGAGGCAAAGACAGAGACAGAAACAGAGGATAGACGGTGTGTTGGGAAAGTCTTGAGTGATTTCCTCCAATTAGGTATCTACTGAGATAAGGAAGAAGTAGATGAGGTCTATTATCAACACTCCATTTTATGGTGTCTCTGTTGAGATTTAAGGTACCTCATGCTGCCTTCTTGTTCTCTAGAGACCTCTGTTGACTGCAATGACCACTTATTCTTGTTCTGAGGACAGCACTCCAAGCTCCTAATTTTTACATTTCTACCCAATTCTCATCTAAGTGTCTTTCTTGCATCCCGTTCATTCACTCAGGATCCTATTTTCCAAATGTATCCCTATGAATGAGTTAATGAGATATTTGATGCAGATGGAAGAGGGATGTTTCTGGAGCTAAAGGAATGAGGTTCAAATTTTAACTTTCATATTTATTACTTGTGTCACCTTGGGCAAGATCTTGACCCTCTCTGGGATTTGCTTTTCTTACTTGTAAAATAAGAAGATAAGACTAGAGATATCTTCCAGATCTAATCTATAACTCAAGGACAACTGCATTTTTATAGAGGCCTTCTGTGAATAGCACCTTTACCCAAAGAAGACTAAAAGCAGGAAATAATTCTTGACATGGGACAGCTAGGTGGTTCAGTAGATAGAGTACTGAGCTTGGAATCAAGAAGATTCATCTTCCCGAGTTAAAGTCCAATCTCAGACACTTATAAGCTTATTAGTTAGTCATTTAACTCTGTCAGTTTTCTCTTCTGTAAAATGAGCTGGAGAAGGAAATGACAATCAACTCCAGCGTCTTTGTAAAAAAAACCCAAAACAAAACAAAATAAAAAAAAAAAACAAAACAAAAAAACAACACCCAAATGGGTTTACAAACACTTGGACATAACTGAACTGAATTCCTTGACATAAAGAACGTTTTCAGTAAGACAAAAGCTTAGTCTGGTCTTCTGTTGCAAGAGTAAAAATGCTTTCTGGTAGACACGATTTCAGGTTGTTTGCAAATGTAAGAGAGGAGGATGAGAAATTCTCATGGATATATGCTGAATGAATCCAAAGTTGGAATATACATATTAGGAACAGCATTAGCAATTCCATTCAACAATAGGCATTTAATAAAAGCAAGAGCTGGACATCACTTTAGAGATTATCTAGTGCAATGTTTTCATATTACAGTGTTGTTTGAGATATGCCTTGTTGGAGAAAATAACTCTACTGACAAGACTAGAAGAGTGGAGCATACATGTTCAGAACTGTCCGAGGTGCTGAAAAAAGAAAACACTGATCTCTGACATAATTTTGTGACCTTGTTAAATTGCTTGAGAAAAGTTTTATATAATAGGAAAAGAAACAGAAAGTCATAAAATACTTTACAAAGACTTGTTGATCAAAGTTTTTTTTTAAAGCAGAATAACATAAATAAATCTAATTGACAGAATCTGTACCTATTTGAAAAAAAAAAAGCAATTTAGTTTAGTGAAAATAATAGCTTTGAAATCAAAGAACCTGAGTTCAAATTTTACCTCTAATACTTACTTCCTTTGTGGTCTTGGACAATACTTTTAGTGTCCCTGAATCTCAGTTTATTCAGCTTTAAAAATGAAAGGTTTGGATTAGATGGCTTCTGAGGTCCCTTCCAGCTGTCAACATAAGATTCTATCATCTTTTGAGAGGAACTTTCAGTTCTTATCCCAAGGGAAGGCGGTCCCAGGAAATCATTTTTCTTAAGTCAACTTCAAAGAAGGGTGCTTTGGTACAGTTAAGAGTGACAGATTCCCTGCTGCTGTGGCACCCAAGGAACTGTGCACCACAGCATGCCAGATGTTAATGGTGTTGTTGGATCTGAATATATGGGAGCATAAATGCACATCCTGGACTCAACCACCAGATGGCATTCCCATCTGGCAGCAGCACCCAGACAAAGCTAATGAACAGCAAGCAGATGTTTCTTGAGAGCTAAATAATGCAAACAGAGGCTGGTGTGATCAATACCCATCCCTTAGATCTTGGGGGGGGGGAGCTCAGCCAAGGAATTCAGTGAGTGGGTAAGAGTTTCTTCTTGCAAAAGAGAAAAAAAGAGAAGGAAATTCAAGTTGTGCTGTCAAATTCTCACTGGCTTTAGGATCTAAGGGGCTTGGTTGCTAGGCTGTTTCCCCCAAGAATATTGGAACTGGGAAAAATAGTAGAGATCATTTAGTTCTTTTTCCAGTTTCACCCTTCCTCCCACACACTCTATTTTATAGATGAGGAAACGAAGGCCAAGAGATGTAAAGTGGTATGTCCAAAGTTACTTGTTATTAGAACCCAGCTGTACTGGGTCAAGTGTTCTTGTCACTGTATTAAACAGACTGTTTTTTCTTTGTTTCTCCCTCTATTCTTCTGGCCCTGCCTGAGTTTACATTTATATAAGGCTTGGATTTCTCTCACTAAATATAATATGATTGAATACTAATAAAGTAGACCTTAGAGCACTGTGGGGATACTTGACTCATCACTGGGGAATAGAAGGAAGTCAAGGCACTGGATATTCCCTTATGTGAAAACCTCAAAACATCTATTGATTTTTTTTTTTGTTTTGTTTTGGTCCCCACAATATAAAACAATCTAATAAGAGCTTAGTGAGATGAAAGTCGATATGGGAATCCTCTAAGAGTTGGCTTGTTTTCCTTTTCATAAAACTAGAATTAGTGGAAAGTACCTCAGAGTAATATAGCATATCTGTCAAAATAAGAATCACAAGTCCAGTGTTTTGGGGGTGGGGAAGAGGTTGTGAAAAATCAGGAGCCTGTGTGACTACCATCAGACAACTGGGTTTGAAGAGATTCAGTTATAGAGTTCTCTCAACCACCACTGATATGTTTAGGTATGTTCAGTAGTGGGAATGAAATTAGGGAAGCTACAGTCCTCAGAAGATTGAAGCATAGACTTAGACATCTACAGTAACTTAAATATCATCTAACCTAATCCTATTCTTTTCCACATGAAAGAAATAAGGCCCAGTAAAATGAAGTGACTGCCCAGTTATTAATCAGGAAATTTGGGGCTTGAACCTTGGTCCTCCAAAATCTAGCTATATTTCCAATTTCCATAGTATCACAATAATCCTTTAATGGTTTAACTAAGATGATTCATCCATGATTGTTAGGATTACTAAGTTCATGGATGAGATAATAGAAATCAGCATTGGCTGCTGATCCTACAAATAAATGAATAAGAAAAGTCTTTGGAGACCCCTTCCTATTTTTTCCTTTCTGTGCCCTGTGAAGGTCTGTCCATTGTCCTCATGCTCTTCCTCCTCTCCCCCAGACCCCATGATCTGTCTAAAATATAAGTGACTGCAAGTATGCATACTCAGGTTATATGCATTTGAACGGGCATGGTGTCTTAAGTCAAAGAAGTGAACTTTAAATTGTAAAATTTTCAGCATCAATGACTTGATGGAGGAATTTTTTTTTTTTCAGGGAGGGAGGAGGGAACACTTCCTAGCACTTTTGGAGTCATGTCATGTAGGCAGTTGCCTACTTTACAATGGCATATCCTGAGTATTGATCAGAAAACCTAGTGCTTTGTTCAGAGAAAAAAAATGAGAAAAGGAGGAAATGAAGAAAAGAATCAAAAAGGGAAAGGAAGAAGGAAGCAACGAAGGAACAGGGAATAGAAAAAACTAGGGAAAAATGGAGGAGGAAAAGAAAGCAATACTTGAAGGGAGGAGATAAGGAAGAGAAGGAAGGAAAAGGGGAAGGAGATGAAGGAAGAAAGAAATGAGTAAAGAAAAGAAATGATTATTCTGGATTCATCACTGGTATATCCAAAATTGACCAGAATTCCTAGATTTGTCAAAAATATCCTGAACTGTATGATCTTTCTCTTTGAAGTAAAATTTTCCATTCTGTGGGTGTTTGCCATTTCCATATGTCTGTTTGAATGGTTGGGTTGTCAAGACGTTATATGTTTCACTTTTAGAGGACTTTGAGAGATGTTTGGAGCAAAACCCCACATTCTCTAATGAGTTATCAGGGTTGTTCATGTGCATTGTTTAGCAAACTAATGCCTATATAGTGTGATTTCAAGGAAGACAACTTAAGAGTTGGGTCCAATAGGGCGTGAGGGAGAGGAGGGAAGAACCTGATTTTGTCAGAGACTTAAAAATCTGTAAGATTTCAATTTAGATCTGGAATTAAAAATGACAAAGGACCCTGGGCAAGTCACTTACCCTTGCAAAAAAAAGTAAAAAAAAAAATCTTCCTTTCCACAAACCCCAAACCCAAGGATTTGTGTTAGAGAAGGATCCTAAAGACCTGGAAGAAAATAAAAACAAGAACTCTTAGGAAGTCCTTTATGTTAAACTAAGTCAATTGTCATTTCTGAAAGTTTGTCCTTCCAAACTTACTCATGATATGGTAAAGATTACTTGTGTCCTTGATAGGACTCTGAGTGTATTGTCCTTCAGGGGACAGGGTGGGGCAGGTTGCAGCTTGCAGGAAAGAACCTGGGGAATGACAATGATCCCAAGATCTCTATTTTTATTCACAGAAAAGGTAGTGACTCAATCTGTGATTTCATTAGGAATCTCCCAGGCAAGGAAACTCCTATCATCAAAGCAAATTGTTTCCTTTTGTTCAACTTTTGGGCTTGGAGAACTACCTTGAATACTAGGAAGTTAAATGAATTGCCCAGATTCATACTGCTACTATGTGTCCAAGTCAGGACTTGACTCGGTGTCTTTCTGCCTTTAAAGATAATTCTGTAATGCTATTTTTTTTTAAAGGAGGCTACACAAAAACTTATTGAAGGTAAGAGATGATAGAAACCTACCTTTGCTATTTATTGTTCTGGAATTGAATTCTATCCATTTCTGCCCAGTAACCTTGATAAGAGGAGCCCCCCTTTTTCTCTCTCTCTGACTTTGGGAATGAGCCATAAGGTAGAGCATTTGAGAAGCTCCTTCAAAGAGATTTTCTCCTTAAATCCTGCCACTGTAAAGATCACAACCAAGGACAAACAGTTTCATTTTGTTATCTAGGTGGGACTGGTTGAGTCCTGACCTGGAGAATTCCAACCCTATTCAATTGAAGATTTTCTATTTAATTCCAGCTCAAACTCCACCCACCAGCCCCCATCAGGAGGGGGAGCAGGCCTCAGCTTGTAGCTAAGGCTTCTGTTATAAAAAGAGCCAATTTTAAATACTCTCCTTGCAGAGGACCTAATATGCCATGCCAAGGAAACTCTCTTCCTGGCATAGCAGCAAACTGTGCTTGTTGGAATGTTCTCTTTCAGCGCTACCCTCTCTTTATCCTCACTTTTTCCCTAATGAGACTTTATATCTCTCTGTCGGGATTTTTCTACTAGAAACTTTACTTCTCTGCCAGGACCTTGCCACTAAGGAATTCAGTCTTTTATTCATGCATAGCAAAGGCTGACTTTCCAATGCCAATAATAAACTTCTTTTTACCAGTCTAGCTTTTTGGGTTTGAAAATTCCTTTACAAAGGACCTCTATGCTGCCAGAAAGGGGTTCCTACAACTCTCTACTCACGTGCCAATTCTAAAAGGGACTTAGGGGAGCCAAACCTCTTCATTTGGTTCCCTGAACCCTGAACCTGCCACTATCTCATCATTTAACCCCCTGACCACCAGGAATCCTACTGTAATTGTTTTGGTTCTCTGAATCTAATCTCATCAACCTGAAGTCTAAAGAGTTACATTGCTGAAGAAACTGGTCAGCAACTAAGGATTAATTCTCACTATCCTCTACCAGGCTGTTTGGTTGATACTGACAGAAAATTGTTAATATCAAATGTAATATTAATTTCTACTATCTCTTAATCATCCCAGCAATGTCAGCATCCTCACAATGGCAGAATTTCAGTAACATCCCTGTATTCCTACCTTTAAGATAGTATATTCAGGTTGAACTGAATTATACCCTAATCCTGCCCTAGGATTTTACCTTGTAAAGGAACTTATCTTGAGTTGTATCTGAGTTCCTAATGTCCTTGCCCCTTTCCATTTGGATTCATGGCTTGAAGAACAAAGCAACCAGAATGAAGTAGTTTTCCTTGCTTAGATTGCCAAAGGCAGCAGATATTTCATGGCCAGGTCTTGCTATCTCATACTACCTTCTCTCCTTCTCCTCCTAAAAGTATAAAAAACCCTTTTCATGAGTCTCTGAGTTGGGAAATCCATTGAACTCTGCACTCATGAGATATTCCCCAGAGTGGCAGGGTTGCACCCTATTATTACAATTAAAGATACTTTGTCCCTCAACTAATGACTTTGGTTTATTTTAGGATTTGACAGTACTGAAGATCCTTTTGCCTGGTGGGTGTTCTCATTTAGATACATATAAACTATGAATTAGTGTGAAATAATGGATTTGAGTGCTGGGGTGGGAGATAGGAAGACCTGGATTTATATCTTATTTTCTTTCAAAATTTGTCTCTGATTACTTATGTTCGGCTTAATTTCCCTTTTACTGGGTGCAGTATTCTTGTATTATATTGAGTTGCCATCACAGCATTTTAATATAGTGAGAGGGAAGGGTGGGGGGGAGGAGTTGTTTGAGGAATAAGGAGAAAATCTTATGTGAAGCAAGAACTTTGGTGGGATTAGCAAGTGACCAGAACCAACTGGATCAAAGAAAGTGGATAAAAGGGATGGAGATCAGACAGGAGATGTTTAAACGCATTAAGCTTTAAGAGACCCAAAGTGAAAGATCAAAGAGGACATCAGAAAACACAGTGTCAGCGTGATCTGAGTGACTTTTAAGCATGCAAATAAATAGATCACTTCAAGAAGGTAAGGGGAAAAGGGCTGGTGCTGAAGCAGCAGAAGATTTCACCTTCAGGCTCAGAGGAAGAATTGTATGCAAGCATCAAGCAAAAGCTTTCATTTTCTTTTTGTCTGTATTCTGCTTCTTTAGATCCCAGTGGCTGATTCCAGAGTCCTTTTCCATTTTTCCCAAGTTCTGGATCCTTGTTTTGGAGAAATAGTTATTCAAATCACAGCCTGGGTTTCCACCAAGTACAATGCTAGTATTATCTATGTGACCTTGGGCAAGTTATTTTGTGCCTCAGTTTCCTCATCTTTAAAATGGATCTGATGACTAATAAGTTTGCTTTCAGCTCTAGATAAATGGTACTATGGTCACAGTTCTCTAAGGCTTATATTCAGGAAGCCCTGGAGTCAAATCCAATTTCTGACCCTGATTTTGCTAAAACTAAGGTCTGATCATGTCTTTCCTATATGCAATAAACTCCAATGTCTTCCTAATACCTCCAATTAATTAAAAAACTCTGTTTGGCATTCAAATCCCTTTATAATCTAGGCACTTCCTATGTTTCTAGTCTTTTTACGCCTTATTCCTTGACACATACTCTTTGTTCTGTGGCACTGGCCTCCTGGCCATTCAACAAATAGGACATTCCATCCCTTGGTTCTGGATCTCTTCTCTGGTTGATCTCCATTCCTGTAGTGCGGAAACTTCTCTGCTGTGGCTACTTACCTCTTTGGTTTCCTTTAAATTCCATCTATAATCCTATTTTTTAAAGGAAGCTATCCCCAACACCTGAATCTCAATTCCTTCAGTCTGTTAATTATTTCCTATTTATCCTATCTCCAGGGGCAGCTAGGTAGTGCAGTGCATAGAACACTGGACTTGAATCAGGAAGATCTGGGTGCAAATTTGACTCTAGACATTTGATAGCTGTGTGACTTTGGACAAGTTACTTAATTCCTATTTGTTTCAGTTCCTTATCTGTAAAATGGGGACACATTAGAGAAGAACATGGCAAACCATTCCAATATCTTTGCCAAGAAAATCCCCTGAGTTTGTTCATATGATTATGTAAAGTCACACATGATTAAATGATTGATTTATCTTATCTATAGCCTGTAATATTTATATTTAATTGTCATTCCCCCATTAGATTGTAAACTCCTAGAGAACAGGTCTTTTGTCTTTTTTCTCCTTTTGTATCCTCAGTGCTTACATAGTGCCTGGCACATAGAAATCATTTAAAAATGTTTATGTTTGTGTATTTGTTTATGTAATAAATGTTTATTAATTGATTGACTCTTATTGTCTGTGTAACTTTGGTGAAGTCACTTTACACATCTGAGCATCAGGAAACTCTTTAAGACCACAAATTAAAGATGGGTTATAAGCTACATTGCTGGAGGGAGTTCCCACAATTACACATTAACAGGTAAATAAATATAAAATAGATATAAAACCATCAATCCAGAGCTGCTATGTATAATTTTAGAGATCATCTTGTTTGTCCATCTCATTTTACAAGTGAGGAAACTATGATCTAGGATAGTGGAATGATTTGCCCAGTGATTTGTAACAAACAGATAGAACTAGGATTCAAGGCCAGATAGTGCTTCTTCTTCCTTCTTCACATTACCTTGAATTTATTTTGAATATATATGCCTACATATATGTGCACATGCAATACATACACACACACACACATATATATATATATACATATATTTACGCCTTATATATGCACAAATAAGTGTGTGTGTGTGTGTGTGTATTTCCATTTATGCTTCATTTTCACTTCATCTCTCCCCAGATTCTGTCTCCTACTTACCAGCTACATTGCTTCTTGAGGAGATCTCTGTCTCATCTCCTTATTAATGAGTTCTTCCCAGAGGCTGCCATTATGGGAGAGATCTCAGCCAAACTTCACCTAACTCTCAACTTAACTCTCTGGACTCCACGTTCTTCATCTGTCCTACTTCTATGCCTTTTCTATAAGGCATCCTTTAGCTTTCCTTTTTCTTTCCTCAGTTCACAATATCAGATGTAATCACTTATCTAGGTAAAAAATCTTATGATAGTCTGCTGTTCTAGAACTTTCTTCAATGAATAGCAGCTTTTCTTCATCATTGTGGTTCTTTGAAGCCCCAATGGAGAATTTAATTTCTACTTCAAAATGTAGGTAGAGTGCTGGACCTGAATAAGGAAATCCAACTTCAGATACTTCCTAGCTATGTGATCTTAACATGTCACTCATTGACCTCTATCTGCTTCAGTTTTCTCATTTGTAAAATGGGGCAATAATTGTACCTATCTCCCAGAGTTATCATGAGAATCAAATGAGATAAGATTTGAAAAATGTTTTATAAACCTTAAAATATTATATAAAAGCTCTTTGTCTCTGTCCCTCTGTGTCTCTCTCTTTCTCTTTCTCTGTATCTATTTATTTATCTATCATCATCATCATCATCTATTATCACTACTGCACATTTCTGCTTGATCTTTCCTTGAAGGGAGAAGCCTGTTACCCATAGTGCACACTACAGGATTCTGGGCACAATAACTGTGCTTTTGATTAGGGACTGATTAGATAATGCAATTTTGGGGGTCTTAAGAGGGAAGGCAAACCAGCTGAAAGAGTAATAATCAACTAATAGATGATAATCCTGCCATTTGTGTGACTCTAGGCAAATCACTTATCCACTGAAACTCATTTTTCTATTAGTGAAATGAGGGAGTTGGTCTCCAAAATTTCTAAGGTTTTTTTTTATGTTAACAATTAACAATAACAATAATAACAGCAATAAAATAATAGTAGTAATAAAGTATCTTAAGTTTGCAAAATGCTTTTACATATATTATCTCATTTAATACAACCACTCTATGAGGTAGGTGCTATTATTACCTCTATTTTAAAGATGGAAAAATTGAAAGAGAAGCTGTGACTTGCCCAATGTCACACAGTTGGTGTCGGAGGGATTTGAACTCAGCTCTTCTTGACTTCTAGTTCAACACTTTATCACTGTTCCACCTAGCTGCTAAATTCCATCATTTCCTTCAATACCGTCATTCTGATAAGTCTTCCATAAAGAAATATAGTCAAATTAAAGGAAATCATTTCTCTTAGAAGGATGGAATCCAAATACTGCCCCCCTATCTTACCCACTGGGTGTTCTAAGCACATTAGGATCCTTTGTGATGGTAAAGCTTTTAACCTTTGTGATCTCTTAAATGAGATCTAGGTTTCTTCCTAGGCTTTATAGCCTTAGAATGTAACCCTTTACTTTTCTGCTTCATCCTATCCTATTTCATTATCATGACAGATACATATATTCAATGTAATCATTGTGAGAATGCAACAAAATATTTTACTACAGGCTTGAGGATTTATTGGGAGCAGACAACATATAGAAGAGCTTTTTACAGACATCTTGGGTTGAAGGCACTTAATAAATATTTGTTGAATTGAATTTATTGAACTAAATGGAGAAACCAGAATGTGCTGATGGAGATGGAAGGCTCAGTTCAGGGAAACCAAGTAAGCGGATGAGTGCTCAGAATCAATTGAAAGGCTGTCAGAGCATTCTTTTACAGACAGAGCCCAGGGGATACTGGATCAGTTGGTTGTAAGGAGAACAGATTTAAGCTGAAACCAAAGGGATAGGGATCTGGGACTCTGGGATAGTGAGTCTAGCTTTGTCTAGTCATATAGAGAATTCAATTCAATTTAATTCAATTCCACAAAAATGTTTTCAACATCTACTATATACAAAGACATTATTTATAGATCTCTTGGTTCCTTAGTTCAATAACTAAGTTCAGGCAATTTCAGGATTGGGGTCTTTCTTTGAGAAGCTTATGCTTGCTTCTTGTCTCCCACGTCATTCTCCTATTCCAGGTTAAATTGCCCTCATTAGCTACTTACTTTCTTTATGTTTCTAACTGAATCACTGACAAATTTTCCCTAGCTCCCCAACCAGGAGGCCACCCAGTTAACAACAAATTGTAAAATTTCCTCATTTTTTTCCTTGGTCTTTTACCTGATTGTTTTTCTTTAAATCCATTATTCTCAGAACAACCACCTGTCCAAGCTGGGAGACTTTAGGGATTAAATACCAAAAATTGGGTCATGAGGAACCAATTTCAGCCAACAATCAGGAATGATGAGGGGTTGATTAGGAAGGGGACTGGAGGGGATGGATGGTGTCACTCACATTCAGTTCACAGAAGCCTGATGGATGATATCCCAGACTTTAGGACAGGCTCAGCAATTGAAGAAGAAACATCTGTGCTGTATTGATTTTGGCAACTTGGGAGGCAGGGAACCCTGATGTTCCAAATGAGATCTCCCCAGAGGCTGTATACTTTTGCTGGCCACCAGAATCTCCAGGGCTTTCCCTTGCTCTGGGGAGAAGCACATTTATGCCAGCTCTTATCTGTACATACCAGAACAGCAGAGGATAGAAAGTCCTTGTCAGGCAATCAACAGCCTTACCCTAGTTGTGCTGTTATGTGAACTTATTTGCCTATTCTACAACCCAAGTTACTTCCCATTCTTCCAATAAAAACTTCTTTTCTTATTCTTTTTCATAAAATCCAAGAAACAAAATAAATGCTTGATAGTTGAAAAAATGGAAAATATTACATAGAGATCACAAAAGACTCAGAGTTCAGTTAGGCCAACTTTTTTTGGAACAAGAATCCCCACTAAAAACATCCTGAATAAGTAGCCATCCAATCTCTACTTGATTACCTCTAGTGAAAAAAACCTCATGATATGCTAATTTCATTTTCTTTGACTGCTCTAATTATGAGTTTTCCCTCATATAAAACTGAAATATGCTCTCTATAACTGATTCATAGCTACTAGTTCTTTCTTCTGGGTCAAACAAATTAAGTGGTCCACTAACCCAGTACTCTTCTTAATGTTACAAATTCTTTCTTTTTCCATATGACTTATTTTCTAAATATGACTCCATTTTCCTATTCTTGCATGGTTAATTAAAAAAAATTGATACTTCTGTTTTGATATTTCCTTTGTTTCTGAAGAATAAATGAATGAAAGAAAAAGCATTTTTAAACTTACTCTGTCAGGCATTGTGCTAAGAATTGGGATATAACCTATATTGAATTTAACATATATTTTAATATGTTTAATATATATTGGATTACTTAATCCATCTAGGAGAGGGGTTGGGAAGAAGGGGGAATTTGGAACACAAAGTTTTTCAGAGGTCAATGTTGAAAAATTATCTATGCATATGTTTTGAAAATAAAACAAGTTTAATAAAAAAAAAGAATTGGGATACAGCAAGAAGCAAGTAACAGTTTCAGCTCTTGAGGACCTAACTTTCTACTGAGAAAGAACATTTACAAGGTAGCTAGAAGGTAGCTATGAGAATATCAGCAATGTAGCATGAAAAATAGAGAAACAGTTTCAAACTTTGTCCTTTGGGTGAGCCTAGGCTGAGAGAAATTTTATAGACTATATCTATACACATAGCAGAGGGCAGCTGCCATAGAGGGAGTAGAGAATTTTCTATTATCGATTGAAATTGGCAAAGGACTTACTTAGCAAGGAGCAGATGCTCTATCTATATGTTTTAAAAACACATCAGTTCAAGAAATTTGAGATAAAGTTGAATTAATCTAGTATGCAGGAGGGCCACAGTCTTTAGTCATATATAGATAAAGATAGTGACTCCTGTACTCTGTTGGATAAGAGTGGATTTGAGGGAGAACTAGATTTGGAAATTGAAAAGACAAACTACAAATGGACTCTGTGAGGAATGAAAGGACATCTAAGCTCATTATAGACATATAGGTTTTTTTGGCTACATGTGATCTGTATGTATATACTTCATTATCCTTATATTCTATCTCCCCTATTCCTGGAAATTGAATGTATTTGTGGAGACTATGCCCCAGGTTTACAGGAGGAAGGCTTGGTGGTTATTGTGTCTACTGGCTGACTATTAAAGGGAGTTCACTAGTGGTGGCTCAGAACCCATAGTCTTAGGAATTCAGACTCACAGCCTACCCTCGTTCCTGAGAGCAGCAGCTGCTATCTGAGGAAGCAGCCCAGAGGGGATGCTGTACAAATAAATTTTATACAAATTAATATATGGATGATGCGTAAAAAAGTACTACAAATTCTGTGAGATAAAATAGTAATAACAACAATAACAAAATGAATATATAACACTTCAAAATGTGCAATGTGCTTTACACACCTAAATGAGAGATCGTTTCCATTGGGAGGAGTTGGTTCCCTGAATCATTCCTTAAAGGGATGGGTAGGAAAAGGGACACTAATACAATTTCTCCTGGGGATCTCATAAGGAGATTCCACATTTTATTTTATTAGAACCATCTTCCTCCATTTCAAGACTAGTATAGTCACTGCAGAATTTCTCCCATGTGGTCCAGTTATCTCCTCTGATAAGAGAATAGTGCTAAGGAAGTCGAGGTCTCAAGTCCAGCTCCCAAATGAACTAGTTAGATTTTTCTATGTTGTGAAGTAAGCAGATTGCCACTTTAACCTTAGTCAGCCAGGTAGCCAGGCAACCAAGCAGCAGCCACTGTGCTCTAGCTCATTAAGTGGATTAGGCAAGGGAATCTGGATGCTTGGTACAGCCCCCATCATTGACTGTGCAGTGATCTGTGAGATGTCAGAAGAGCACTTGGGTTCTCTATCTAGTTGAGCCACTGACTTCCTGTGTGACCTCAAACAAGTCACTTAATCTTTCCAAATGCAGACCACTATGCCCATCTATCAAACAGGGATAACAATAGCTGTATTTGAGGATCAAACTGGATAATCTAAGTGAAAAGCACTTTGGAAAATATACAATATTAATAGAAGAAAGTACTATTATTGAGAGGTGGGATAATATAATAATGGATAGAGGACTGACTTCTCAGGAACTCTGAAAGACTCAAGTACAAGTATTGCTGTGGCCTCTACTAGGTGGGTGATCATGGGAAAATCACTTAGCTTCCCAGTGACCTATGCAATCCTCTAAGATGAGAGCCTGGCAAGTTCTCAAAATGTAGAGGGCTAGTTTCCACTTACTAGAGAGTTCCCCACACTAACCAAATCATACATCTGGACTTACTCTCTAATGATAAAAATTACTATCATTATTATGTTATTATTGGAAAAAACAACAGCCAAGAGAGTCCTTTCTGTATGTGAATGGTTACCTTTGGATAACTATCTTCTCCACTAAGGAACTTATTTTTTTAAATTTTCCTTAAATTTTTTTTTCATTAAAGCTTTTTAATTTTTAAAAGACATGCATGGATAAATTTTCATCATTAACCCTTGTAAAGCTTTGTGTTCCAATCGTCCCTTCTCCTTACTCCCTCTCCTGGATAGCAAGTAATCCAATATATGTTACATTAAGGAATTTTTTAAGTGAAAAAGTTTGCTTATTTCCTCCCTAGGTGAGGGCGGTGCATTCATTCACACACTCATTCATTCATTCATTTCTGCATGCATACAGAAGCGTCCATTTCTGCCAGGCATTGTGATAGCTTTGGAGATATAGAAGCAAAACCACAAACTAAAAGCTTACAAGCTTTTGGAGGGAAGAACATGTACAACTAGAAGAAAATATATAATATTAGTAATTTTTGGAGTAAATATGTAATAATAATAATAATTTTTGAGATAGTAGGAGACAAGTAACTGAAAAACCTTGGAGAGGAGGTGGTCCTTGAGCTTTGAAGAAAGCTTGAGGTGATGTAGACACAATTTTTGTTCCCTGGGGTTCAAGCTGCACCTCCCTTTTGAATGCTACCAGTGTTTAGCTTCCAATCTCAAGGCCCAGGGTTTCCCATTCTGACTTCTCTGTGCTGCAGGGGCAGAGTAAGACATCTTTCAACAAGGGGTAGATTCGATTTGGCAGATCTGACTGGATTCTGTTTTACGCAGAAAGATAACCAGCTCCGTGAATTAAGAGTCATCACCTTGGGCAGCAGGAGATGGTGTACGCTGCTATTTATCCATCCCCAAATATTAGGTATGATTTCACGCAGTCATCCATAATCAGAAGGCACCTCTGAGCACACAGTGAGTGGCTCACCACAGGCTGGTTCCTGGCAGATGAACAGTGTCATTCCACCACAGTGATGCTTTGGCATTGGGGTTGTGCTTATAAACACCAATTTAGTCTCATGATCCTCAGGAGTCTATTCCACCGCCCTTGCACAGTAATGACAAACAGAGGTCAAAGGCTCACGCTTTAAAGGCCTCTTAGCAGCCAACTGAATAATGATAGGATTTCTCACTTTTGCTTATAATCCTTCTTCATCTGCTTTATACTACAGCTAGATCAGACAACTCAGTCCCCTGTACATTCTTCTGATTTTTTACTTCAATAAATTATGAGTCTTTGCTCATAATGTTTTCCTGTATCTGAGATATCCTGCCTTTCTGCTAAATTTTTGCCTAAAGCATATATCAAATGCCGCTTTTCCCCAAAAAGCCTTCATTTCATGATGCTCCCATTTGCCAATGTTCTTCTCTCTTGAATTTTCCATAATGTTTCACATCTTCATCACACTTACACATCACACTTCATCACATCTGGACCACCTGTAGACCAAAATCAAGTCACAATCTTTCAGAGTCTCAACTTCTTTATGTATAAAAGGGGAGTGACAATACTTAATACTATCTAGTTGTAAGGTTGTATGAGGAAAGCACTTTGCACAATTTAAATTATTATCGCAGTTATCTATATTTATATGTTTATATCCTAAGTTCTAAGAGGGCAAAGACTGAACCTTAGATATACTTTGTATACTACTAAAGCACTGTATTGAAGTTATCAAAGAGACCAGGATTCCAGGGATAGATGGATGCCTTCGGTTTGGGGGAAACATCTCCTGAAATTTTGCCCTTTCTTTGCTGTTCTTTCCCTTAGGGAATTTGCCCTGAGTTGGGAACTGGAAGAATGAATTTTAAAATTGCATTGACTGACTTGCTAAAACTAGTACTGAGGGAAGAAAGACTCTATCTTTGGGTTATTTTGTATTAGTAATAATAGCTAGCATTTATATAGCATTTTAAGATTTGCAAAATGCTTTTCAAATATCTTATCTTTCCCCCACAACCATTCTAGGAAATAAATACTATTATTACTCTTATTTTACAGATGAAGAAAGATTAAATGACTTGTCCAGGGTCATGCAGCCAGCAAGTGTCAGAGGAAATATTTGAAGTTAGGCCTTCCTTACTTCAGGTCCTATACTCTATCCATTATACCATCTAGCTTCCTTATTTTCCTTGATGGTAACTGAACAGAACTCTTCATGTTATAGGGGTGTGTGTTAATTTATGGTGCTGTATAATTGATTTGGGACCAAAGAGAGCAGGGAACAGACATACCTGGTTTCAGCAGGTATGATCAAGAGGGATAGCTTGTGGTGAAGTAGCTGAAAGTTGAAGTCAGTGGAGAGTAGCTAAACTCAAACATGCCCTCTGAGGCCCAGGTTTCTCCTGGGCCAAGTGCCCAGGGAGTCCAGCCAATAACCCTTATTACTTTGCAAAATGAAACCTTTCTTTGGCCAAACATAGAAACTGCCCAGCGTGACCAGCATGGACCAATCCACTATTTTGATAAAGTCTGGCTATGAGATGAGATACATACACTTGAGTCAGTGAAGATAGAGTCAGGATGACCTGGATTCAAATTGTGCCTCAGATACGTATTAGAAATAGGACCCTGAGCAAGTTACACAATTTTAGCCTTAATATTTTCTTCTGTAAAATGGAGATAATAATGTTGCCTATATCATACCATGGTTGTGAGGATCAAATTAAACATACATAAATGTTAGTAGTAATTATTACCATGAAAAATTTTTTCCCCAGCACTGGACACATGAGAAATGTGCCTCATTTATAACCTAAAGTAGGTCCCATTTATGCCAGAAATTCAATCCAGAAATTGGATTGAAATCAAAACATTTCTAATTAATTACATAATAGTGCGCTGACCATTTTGACTTCTGGTGTCTCCTGTTATCCACCTTAAGACAAATCATTTCCCAGTCTAAACCTGTCATCTTCTCATTCAGGCTTTAGAACTGTTCTTCTACCATGCAGCTGGTCTTTCCACTTGGATTTCCCCATCACTTCAAATTCGATCTGCTTAGAAGAAGGTGAGCTTTCACTGATCTTCCTCTTCTCTCACCTTTGTCAGTATTCACAGACTCTCCGATCCATCTTAACAGCCATTTATCTGCAGGAGACATGGGGCTCCTCCTTTTAAGCCTCAGAATAGTACAGGGCTTCTTTAAAGAGAAACACTGAAGGGGCAGTTAATTGGTGTAGTGGATACACAACCAGTCCTGAAGTCAGGAGGACGGGAGTTCAAATTTGGTCTCAGTTATTTAACACTTCCTGCCTGTGTGACCCAATTGCCTCAGAAGAAAAAAAAAGAGAGAGAGAGAGAGAGAGAGAGAGAGAGAGAGAGAGAGAGAGAGAGAGAGAGAGAGAGAAAGAAACATGGTCACTCAAAAGAGGCTAACCTAGTTTCCTCTATGACCTCAAGATAATAATGCTTGGAAAATTTTTTAAAAAGTTATGTTTTGAACATATTGAGTTTGAGATACCAATGGGACATCTAGTTTGAAATAGCTAGTACCTTCTAATAGGCTGTTGGAGATATGAATCTGTATCTTAGTCATTATTCTAGAAGAATTAAAATCACAAAGTTGTTTGAGAACCTGCATTAGCCAAGTCTTGATATAGAGTTAGATAGGCAGACACTTCAGATAGCTGTCTTGGGTGAGCACAACATCTAGATAACCTGAGGATCCATTGGCTCCTGAGTCATTAGCTCTTATATTAACTCTAAATTTCTTGTTTGGCTTTAACCTTTTATATAGACAATGTTTTGCTTGGCTAAAGATGAAGAAGGAAAAATGGGTGTTAGGTGTTAAATAGAAATAAGCTCAAGGACAATGGATATTGGTGGGATAGCTGAAAAGGAGAAGGGAATTGGACTAATTGCATTTGGGAAGTTGCTTTTCACAATTTCCAGCTTCTCATTGCTAAAAAATCCAATCTTTTAGATGATACATAGATGCAAATAATGGAATTAATCTGAACCTATCAGTCAACAAACATTGACTAATTACTATATTGCAGGTGCTGTGCTGACCACTAAAATTCACATACCTAAATTAAGTAGACCTTGCCTTCAATGATCTTACTTACTACAAGGGGAAATAACATGTAGAAAAACCAGTACATAAAAAATAAATATAAGATAATTATTTAAAGGGAGAATAAAGAATAAGAATAAAAGGGGTTTGGAAAGGCTTCATGTGACACATGAGCAAAATTTTGAAGACAAAAAGGAATTATAAGAGGCAGTGGTAAGGTAGGAATGCATTCCAAGCAAGGAGTATAGGATTTACAAAGGCGAAGAGACAGTAATATTGTTCATGATGAATAGCAAGAAGAAGGTTAATTTGGCTGGGTCATTGAGTAAGGGAAGGAAAACATTGTGTAACAGATTTGGAAAAGGAGGTAGAAACTAGCCTATGAAGGGCTCCTATCATCTGCTTATATTTAATCCTAGAGGCAATAGGGAGTTACTGGAGTTTACTGAGAAGTTACATAGTTAGATCTGCACTTTAGGAAATTTCCTTTAGTAGCTGGATGGAAAATAAGTTGAACAGGTGGGAGACTTGAGGCAGGGAGACTAATTAGAAAGCTACAGCAATAGTCCAAGTAAATTTTTTTTTCCCCTGAGGCTGGGGTTAAGTGACTTTCCCAGGGTCACACAGCTAGGAAGTATTAAGTGTCTGAGACCAGATTAGTCCAGTTAAATTGTGATGAGGATATGAATCAGAATCATGACTACATTAATATATAGAATGGCTATGAAAGGTGTGGAGGCAGAAATGACAAGACATGGTAAATGATATGTGAAGTGAGAGAATTAGAAATCAAAGATGATATTGAAGTTGTGAGTCTGAGTGACTGTAAGGCCTATTACATAAATACAAATAATTGCAAAAGGAGTGACTTTGAGGAAAAAATGAGTTCTCAAGACTTTAAAACTTTCTTTAACGAAATGATATCATGAGTCCAGAGGACTAGGGATGAAATACTACTTTCCTGGGCTTAATATGCAGAATGAGACACATTTTTGAACATGAAACATAAGGGGACTTATTTTGCTGGGCTAGGAATTTTTATTATTTGTGTTTTTAAAATTTTATTGTATAATGAGGGAGAGAGAGAAGGAGATAATAATGCTCGGAATAGTAAAAAAAGTTATGTTTTGAACATATTGAGTTTGAGATACCAGTGGGACATCCAGTTTGAAATAGCTAGTACTTTTCAATAGGCTGTTGGAGATGTGAATCTGGATCTTAGTCATTATTCTAGAAGAATTAAAATCACAAATGTTGAAATAAAAAGAAGACATTGGAAAGGAGCACACTGTATTCAAGTAGTCTGTGGTGCATTACCATCATTGACATATATAAGGAGTACTGTAAAAAAAGAAGTGTCAAGCTCTTGCTTGCAAAAATCATATATACAAAATTACAGAATACACCAGAAACAGATAAAAGGTAATCAGGGAATGTTCAAAAATAAATAAAAATGAAATATGATACAATAATATTCTTTTGTAGGTCAACATAAGGGATAGCTAATTTGTGTTAGAGTTTGATACTAACTAATGCTACATGAGATACTAATGATACATGAGAGAGCAAAAGGAGATATGTTGGTTATGTAAAGAAAGTTATGTAGAATAGATAAATATTCTAATCTTGCATTGGTATAATTGAAATATTAAACTGAAATATTAAAGCAAAAAGGTTAAGGTCTCCAGCATTTTGAGTAGCTAGCTCCAAAGTAGCACAGTGAAAAGATTTAGATTTGTATTCAGAGGATCTAGATTCAAACTAGCTCTATTCCCTGTATGATCTTAGACAAGTCATTTTATATCGCTGGATCTGAATCTCCTCATCTGTAAAATGAAGGAGTGGGACTAGCTGATCTATAAGCTCTTTTGTAAATATGAAATTTGTAATCTTATAAAAACAAAGTGGATAGAGTACTGGCCCCAAAGTCAGGAGGACTTGAATTCAAATTTGATCTCAGACACATAACACTTAACTAGCTCTGTGAGTCTGGGCGCATTACTTGCTCCAATTGCCTGGCAAAACAAAACCAAAACCAAAAACAACCAAAAAAAGCCTTAGAACTAGAAAGACCCTTAGAGACAATCTTATCCAAATTTCTCATTGCACAGATGAAAGTTATGGATTGGTTGCAATCTGTATTGGTGTAATGAATGAATACTCTTAATGATTTGATTCCAGATCCACTGAATTTAAAGATCATTATTATAATGTTAATTTTATGAAATACTTGAATGTTCCCTCTTGAAACAAAGGGTATATGCATACTTTTTACTTCTCTGGGATCACTGGTCTCATTTAGATTATGTGAAAATTTCACTGTCTGATAATATTTTGTGTGTGACCAACTCCCTTAACAAGCACAAAAGGGCATAAGGCTCAAAGAATAAAAAGGTAAATGATACAGGTTAGAGTAAACAGATAAAACTGGCATCAGAGTTGATAAGGAAATAACAATATTTACTTGCATGTAACCCATTCCTAGAAGTGTGTATAATCTTGGTCACTTATGGTACATCCTGAGAAGAGTACCAGCAAGGCATGTAGGGGATAACTCTTCCACACTGATGATACCTGCCCAGGCTCCTTTGGCTCTTTGGACCATGTTGTTTGGTTTGAATACTTTGTTTGGTTTGAATACTTTGTTCCCTGTTTCTTACAGGAGGGTCACTTCTCAAAACATTCAGGGGCTGTGTGTGTATGTGCTCTCCTGGCAACACCACAGTGAGGAAGAAAAGATTTGTAATACCTGCTGTATTTATGTCTCATAACATTATAGGTTTGAGCTAAGATGATGTAATCAGTAATATCTTTTTTAGAATTTGTGATTTCATCAATGTGGGGAGCTTCTGATGTACAAACTATTTCCACTGATACAAAAAGTGATTCAGATGGAACTTATACTCTTACCAGACTTTGGTCTAGACACTAAGAAATTAGAAAACTTGCCTATGGTTGTTAGGCCAGTTTTAGCAGAGTGATTCTTGCTTCTCTAATTCCCTGCCTTCTATTCATATATTGACCAACTTCTATGGACAAAGCCATGTGCTGGGTGTTGGGGAAGATTTAAAGATAATTAAATCATGGTCTCTGTCCACATGGAGTTTAAGTTCTAGGGGAAATCAATCTACACACAATACAATATCCAATACAATAACTATTATAGGAAAAGAGGAAGAGAAAGGAATAAGTATTTATAAAGTACCTGTCATGTACCAGATACTGTGCTAAATATTTTTTACAAATATTACCTCATTTTATCCTCACAATAATTCTGGGAGGTAAGTGGTATTATTATTACCCCTATTTTATAGCTGACAAAATTGAGGTAAAAAGAGATTAAGTGACTTGCCCAGACATACAGCTAGTGCTGTCTGAGGCTGGATTGGGATTTAAGTCTTGCTGTATTCAAGCTCAATGCTTTATTCATTGGGCCACTTAGTGTAAAATATATAAAAGCATCACTAGTAGGTACAAGATATCATTCAAAGTTGGAGAAAGATGATGATTTCTGATTGGGGAGAATCAAGGAAGATTTCTTGTAAGAGATTTGAGCTTGGAATTGAAGAAAAGGGAGAGTTTCAGTAGCTAGAAGAAGCATTTAAGGCATATGCAAAAAGGTATGGAGATGGGAAAGCATTAGGAATGAACCACTAGTCAGTGGTTCAGTTTGGATGGCCATAACACAAATGGCAGGAACAATGCAAAGTAAAATGGAAGGGTGAGGATGAATCAAATTGTGGAGGGCCTTAAGTATCACATGAAAAAGTATGGACTAGGGAGTAAAAGAACCTTGTACTTCCCCACTTCTGGACCTTTTATTGTGACATTTCCTCCCTGGAATCTGTTTTTTCCTCATCTTCACCCATAAAAATGCTACTCATCCTTCATGATTCAGTTTAAATTCTACTTCCTTCATGAAACCTTCCTTAATAAGAAATTTGGAATTTTGGCAACTCACTATATTTAATTTAGTTTTTTTTATTGTACTGTGTCTTACATAATTTCCATGTTTAATATAGAGTCTAGAATAGGGCTTCTTAAACTTTTTCCATTCACTTCCTCTTTTGCTCAAGACATTTTTATTTGACCCCAGGAATATAGGTATATGAAATAGGTATACAAATCAAATACTTACTGATAATAAATCCTAATTTTGTGACCTCACTTTCAGTTGAGACCACTTGTGGGGTCATGAACCTTAGTTTAAGAAGCGGGGGCCTAGAACATAGAATGTTAGGATTAGAATGAACTCTAATGTCTCCCTAACATGCTCAAGAGGACTTTTTCTTAAAAGGAAATTTCTGTGTTCTGGTAGCATGAAAACTCTTTGAGAGGAATTGTTCTTTGTTTTTGCCTCTGTATCCCCAGGGCCTAACATATTGCCTGGTACATGGCAAACATTTAATACTTATTGACTGATTGACTCTCGGGCTATGAGAGGCTGCCCCATTCAGGCCCCCTCTTTTTCTCTCAGAGAAAGCTTAATCCAGATGTAGAGCTTCATTTTACCCAGAGGGTGGCGCCTAGAAATCAGGCATTTCTCTACTCAGCCCCTGCAACTGTGAGCTCTAAAGTTGGGGTTTCCTGCTTCCTTGCCCAATCTAAACACAAATGTGGGTTCTTGGGACTGAGGCAGGGTGCAAAATTTAACATTTCCCACCAAATTCAGTAATAGAAAAAGGGGCAGGCCTTCAAAGGGAATACCAGAGGTTCTGGCAATCTGCATCTGCTTACACATCTGGATTTATCTACACTTGTTTACACACTTATTTTCCTGTGCTGGTGTTTTTGCACATGTCTACCTACATTCGCCTTTGTGTCTGTCTGTTCCTAGATGAAACTGAATAATGGCCCAGATTCCTGACTGAGTTTTTTTTTTTTTTTTTTTTTTTTTTTTTTTTTTTGTCTCATAGGGGAATGAGACAGCCTTCCTACAGAGGCATCCCATAGTCTGCCAGGAGAAGAAGGACCTTTCAGAGCCAGTCCTGGGAGGCAGGCCTGGAGCCGGGTCACTGGGCAGTGTCCAGCAGCTCAGACCAAATGCTGCTTCATCTTTCCTGATCCCACAGGTAAGAAGAGACCAACCAGGATCTTCCTGTTCCTTCTCTGGGGGCAGATGCATCATTGCTGCCCTGGGGCCAGTAGCCTGTGCTCTTTGCCGCTATGTTTGAAATGAAAACTGAAAGGGGAAAACTGGCTTCCATAGGGGATCTGAGACCTCAGAAAAAAACTGTCAAACCAGGCAAATTTGTCTCCTGTACCTTCCTTTTCTTAAAGATAAAATAAACCCAATTCATAATGTGGTATTAGTGGCTTACTGGTATTGGCTTTTAAAAAGCATAGCCTGAAGAAGGCTTAACACAAAGGAATGAATTGCTACTGGTAGAATTTCAGGCCTGAGGACAGGTTTGTGGGTGCGATTATTTAGTAAAGGGGAGTTTCTAAGATGCTCTCAGATCAGACTCTGTCCCAAACAGACCAAAATGGATCTCACTTAGGCTATCTGCTCCTAGGGCTAGCCATAGCATACCTGCACGCATATATACATAGCTATAGTAATACATTTTGCTCTTTAGTTTCTCTCCCATTCTCTCCTACAAAGAACATCAAGGGAGTTCGGGGGCTGTGGAGAAAAAGAAGTAACATCTAACAGCTATTGAAGCAAGAGGTTGCTGAGCTAAAAGCTGGAAAGAGATGCTGGTTAAGGATATCGGTAGTCAGAGGTTCCAGTCAGGGGTAAGGGATAACACAAATTTCCATGAAATTTGAAGACATGGAGCACATTGAACCCCAAGATCCATGCAGATATCCTGAGTTTAGTGTTTGTGTATCTTCACTTAATGAATGGTCTTGATATAAGCAGGAATTGACTCTCCTGCAGAAACTGTGGTTTATTTCAGGGGTTTGCGAGTGGATTTCTGGGATTTAGGAGAACAGTGGACTTACAGCTGTTCAGTGGATGTTTATTTTGCATTGTTCCTCTCTTAATAATATGTACTATTTATTTGCTTATTTATTCTATACTTAAAACAAAAATATTATATATACAGTAGAATTTAAGAATACCTGCATGTTTCCGTGGACAGTTAACTTCGTTATGTCAAAATCAGGTGAATCAGGGCTCCCCGAAAGGCAGCCAATTCAAGAAAGAGGCAGGGTTTAGCTAGTAGATGAGGCCTCAGAAATGATTTTGATTCTAAGCATCCACAAATTTATACACCTCTTGATAATGAGTTAATGCTGCCACAAAAAGAAGCAGAGCCGGAAACTCAAAGGTGCTCTCTGAGAACCAAAGCACATCCTTCTGCTCAATGGAGAACGTGTGCATTGATTGGGTGGGTGTAAAATTCCCCCATTTCTATCTCTTCCTTCCTGAACATGATCAGGGTGGGGGAGTAATTATCAAGGTTCCTTTATGGTTAAATGTATACCTATCATTTCCCCAGCCTTTTTACTTCCTCTATCCTGAGACCTACACAGATGTGAAACTTCAGACAACCTTGTTATTCTTTCTCTACCATTTTCCTTTGTTTTACCTTAAACGAATCCCCTTTCCTGGAGTGTTCCACTCCCCTTTCTCCTTTTCCCTTATTCTTTCAGTTTTTGCCTATCACATACTACAGTGTATCCTTCCTCTCTTTCTCTTAAGACCCAGATCAAAACCTCAAAGCCTTCATGAGGCCTTCCCTGATTCTCCTCTGAATTTCTATAGACATTTATTAAAATCACTCATAGGCTTCATTATGCTACTTTAAATCATTATTATCTTCATAGATAGCTAACAAATTTATTGAGCACTTTCTATGTGCCAAGCTGAGGATATAAATACAAGAAAACAAGTTAGTCTTTATTCTCAAGGAGCTTACATTTGATTAGGGAAAAACAAAATACAAATGGGAGTTGGAAAGTGGGGTGGGGAGAAAGCAGAGATATGTCATCTTTCCTTCTAACAGATTTTCAGAAAAGAGCAAGAAGAGATTCAAAGAATAAGGGATTGTCAAAAGATGGAAGCTTCATGGAAAAATGGATGCTAAGTTCAAATATTAAATTAGCTATTTACTAGCTGAGTGATCCTAGGCAAGTCACTTAATCACTATAAGCCTAGTCTTCCTACTTTAAATGGGGATATTAGTATCATACTTACTTCACAAGGGATAAGGATCAAATGCCATTATGTACATTATGTAGGATGTACAAAGCATCCTACAAATACAATTTATTATTTTAACAGTTTTCACACACTATTCTGGAGTATCTTGTTACCACAGATTTAGTGTTGAGTGATAATAGTTATGCAAATAACTCTCATCCAGGACATTCTCTAACAACAAATTAGATAATATCCGCATATCAGATGGCAATACATTTAATTAAGGCAATAGTAAACAATAAGGGAGAATCAAATAGTAATCTTATCCTCCTTTTCCTATGTAGGAGGAGAACTGGTTACTTGTGCTTCGTTCCTGAAGAGCACCAAAATGCCATCATCATGTTAGAGTCAAGTCACAGTGTGTCTTGCTGTGACTGATCAGACCAATACAAGTTCGGAATGCTCTGCCCAGGTAGGACATGTCCATATGAACATTTGGGGGTTTTGCTCCTCTCATTTTTCTTCTGGGCTAATTAAATTCTGCTTTGCTCACAGAGTATAGCACCTTCTCTGATGAGGGCACACCATGCTGGGTAGTTCTATGCCATATCAAACAATCAATATAAGAGACAGATTCCCATATCACTTGGAGAGTGAATCTATGCCATATCAAACAATCAATATAAGAGACAGATTCCCATATCACTTGGAGAGTGAACATTTTCTTGGAAATCCATACCAAAGAAGTCATATTAGAATACTTCTCATGGCTTTGTGTCTCATTGCTGTCATTTTTCCTTGCCACCAAAGCTTTTATTTGCTGCTACTACCATCTGCTACTATTATCTACCAAAGCTTCTTCTCTGAAGGGAATGTTATTGTTTTTTTTTAAGAGATTGTTCTGGCCATCATGCATGGGGCCAATCAACATATATTCATAACTATCATAAGTCAGGCGCATATCCACACCTAGCTGGATCAAAAAGTTGGTTGGGAAAACTGTCAAACCAATTTTTTAAAAAAAATGTATTTATCATTCAGTCTATCACCCCCCCACCTCAATTCCCCTAGTCCCCTTCCTCCTATCTGGACTGAGGCAAGTGACTTCCTTTCAGTTCTAATTATTTCCCTGGCAGCAAATTATCTTGAAACTTTAAGGAGTCCATAAGAGGTACTTAAGCACTTTGGGAAAGGGAAAAGGGAAGGGAGGGCTAAAACTGGCAACTTCTGAATGGTATTCATGCTACTCCATTCAAAATCTCTTTCTCTTTTACATTATTGTTAAAAAGCAAATTTCTCCAGAGGTCTTTGGAACATAGGCTATGCGATGATCAAGAAAGAGATAGTTCTTTGTTTATTCTTTCTAATAATGAAAGGGAATAATAGTTCTTGGGGTTGATGGGTTGGTATTCTATCAATGTGCCTGACTGCTTTTGGGGAGGGCTTTCCTCCCTATATATAATTAAGTCTTTAATTTTTGTCATCTCTAAAACAAATCTTGTGAATCTGAGGGAAAGATCTGGATTTTCATTCTCCAAGATTTCTTGGAGCGTGGAGAGCACCCCTTACTACAAAATAATTTCTTGCTTCAGTTTCAGACAGTTCCACAGTCTGGAACTGCAGAATTTGAAAATCATTCCCTCACAGTACTGCCACCTCTAGCTAGCCTTAAAAATGTAAATACTCTTTAGAAATATCATATTAAATTATGATTAGTTGTAGACACCTTTAAAATATATGCAGGGTTTATTTCTCTGCTAGCTAACTGACAAAAAAGTAAGTGTAAGAGTGGGAGAGAAAAAGGAGCTTTGGTATAAGTTTAGTACAATGTCCCTTCAGTTGTTAATGTCTTATCTATCATTCTTCCCAATAGAATAGAAACTTCTTGAGGGCAAGGATTTTTGTCACTTTTGAGTTGGCATTTTCAATGCTTTGCACAATGCTTGAAACATAATAGACACTAAATAAATGTAGACTGCTTGACTGAGTCAGTGGAGAACTGAGTTTAATGGTGCGTTTAGAGAAACACAAAGAACATTGGCCACCCAGTGAGAGTGATGGGTTTAGGAAAATGCAAAGGCTACCCAGCAGAGAATGTTATAGATAAGAGAGATGATATAAAATCTTCACAGGAGCAGTTGTCAACTATCCTATTGATTGTAGCACAAAGTAATGAACTCTGCCTGCTTCCTTCTCCTTTCCAAACATGACATGGAGTATTTAAAGCAGAGAATCTATACCAAGAGTAGAGTTTACCTTGGTGTAGTATATATGCTATTATTGAGGAACCCTGGAATCGGAGTTAGAACACCTGGTTTTCATCTCAGTTTTTTTCCCCATTGTTGTTGTTTTTTTACTTACTACCTGTAAGACTCTGAGAGAGTCATTTAACTTCAATTAGCTTTGGTTTTCTCCTCTGTGACATGTGGAGGTTGTCTCTAAGGCCCTTTCCTTATTTTTATGATAAGAAAGGAACCTCCAGATAAGATCTTGTGTTTTTCTTATTAATCCTTGGATTCTAAAGCTTAAGTATTGAGACCTATGACGCTTCTTATCTTGATATGACCTGCATTCAACCAACAGCTTACCTGTCTAGTATACCTCTTTAAATTTGGAGCCATGACAGTTCCACTGCCTCCTCCTGTCTCCTTTGACTACTGGTTATGTTCTCAGGATCCTTCTTTATCTTACCTCACCCTTCATAATTTTACCTGAGCTCAATTTTTTCCAGGGGAAGTGCAAAGGGGCTGGTAAGGGAAAGAGCAGAAAATATAAAAAGACAAATATGGAAGACTATCTATCACAAACTTCACAAAGTTTGTCTTGGGGAGAGAACTTTTTGGGACAATTCTACCAGGATTTCTGATTCATAGTTCATTATTTTCTAGATGAAGATAGAAAAAAAGAGAGAGCTCTAGGGCATGGTATAGGAGGGAGAATAGTAATAGCTCACATTAATATAGAAGAATGTTAATAGAACAATCTCACTGAGTCTGTCATGACCTGTTTACCACCAATGGAGAAACCCTACTGAAACATCAATTGAGCATCTGGACCATAAGTCTAGACATAACTCATTTGCCATAGCAATGCACCACAGGAGTTGGCCACAAAAGGTACCAACAAAAACAATGTGGGACTGATGATCTTGTTTTCTAACAAGTATGGAAAGTATGGAGAATTTCACAGTCATCCGCAGAAACTTTGTGGTGTTTGTCTTTCTGTTATTACCTCTATGCAAAGGTTGTTTTCTTTCTTAGGGAAAGGGACCAAAGGAGGTTGAGGAATGTCCTTCCATTTTCTGGATATCAGGGATAATGAATTTTTTTTCAAAAAATATTAAAGGAATTTCAAGATTAAAAACAAAGATGCAAAAAGAATTTGAACAGGCATAGAATAATTGTGACTTGTTTCAGGAGACTGGAAGGTAGAAACATGTTAAAGAAAGGAAATAAGAATCCTAGAAGAAATGAGTTGGATCCTCAGAGAGAGACACAGTTTTGCTTTTTCTATGGAATGATAAGGGATTCTAGGTGCCATCAGAAGAGATCATTCAGTAAAGGTAAGCTTGATGGCACAGAGGATAGAGTGCTGGACTTGGAGTCAGAAAGACTTGAGTTCAAATCCTGATTAAGATACTAATTGTGTGATCCTGAGTAACTCACTTACATCAGTTTGCCTCAGTTTCTTCATTGTGGAGATAATAATAGTACCTACCTCCCAGGTATGTTGTGAAGATAAAATGAAATATTTGTAAAGCACTTTGCAGACCTTAAAATGCCATATAAGTGCTAGTTGTTGTGGTTGTAGTTGCTGTTAATGGTCAGAGGAGGAAGAAATGAGCTGATATCTCATGTAGAAGTAATGACTATATTGATTTTTAGTCTGTGACATTGGTGAAGTCTGCTTCTTTATGGGATACATATTTAGTACATGATGCAAAATCCTTTGGCTCATCATGCCCGATGACTTCTACTCACTCCTGGAGATTCATATATGAGTAAATGATATTGCCATACAATATCTAGAAATTGCTACTAAGATTAATGATATCCTGGGCAAGAAACTGGAGACCTTAAACACATGTAAGGAAGGAGAAGGTTTCAGGTTGGGCAAAGACAGGGTGGGAAATAACCAGGTGATTAAGAAAACTGTAGGATGTTCTGAAAGTAGAGTTTTAATTTCTGGACCACATCTTAATGTGAATTATAATAAAATGCTCTTGCCAGGGATGGACTACACTTCATGAGTGGAACTATTCTTATGAACTAGATTCTGAATACCATGGAGACTAGCTTTTGAAATAAAAAAGGATAGAAGACATTCCATCTTCAAATTTGTTATAGAGAGAAAGGGGAAATTGGAGAACTTTTTGACATGCACCTCAAATTTGGGAGAACAAAGGGAAGTATAAATGGGATCCCATGGCCTGAGTTCTACAGGGGAAGTTAACTTAATATAGATGGGCTTCTCTCAAAACAAAAACTTCCAATGAAGAAACAAAGGGAAATTTGTTAAAAAGCTTGATGTGAATACTCAGGGAATTAAAAAAGTATATTTATTAAACTTTTTTTCAAAATGTATGCATGGATAATTTTCAACATTCACCCTTGAAAACCTTGTGTTCCAAATTTTTTCCTTCCCCTCCTTCCACCCTCTCCCCTAGATGACAAGTAATCCAATATATGTTAAATGTGCAATTCTTCTATATATATTTTCACAATTATCATGCTGCACAAGAAAAATCAGAGAGAAAGAAAACAAAATGCAAGCAAACAACAACAAAAAAGAATGAAAAATACTGTGTTGTGATCTACATTCAGTTCCCACAGTCCTTTCTCTGCAGATGACTTTCTTCATCACAAGACCATTAGAACTGGCTTGAATCACCTCATTGTTAAAGAGAGCCACGTTCATCAGAATTGATCACTGTACAATCTTGCTGCTGTCATGTACAATGATCTCCTGGTTTTGCTCAATTCACTTAGCATCAGTTCGTGTAAGTCTCTCCAGGACTCTCTGAAATCGTCCTGCTGGTCATTTTTTATAGAACAATAATTTTCCATAACATTCATATACCATAACTTATTCAGCCATTCTCCAATTGATGGGCAACTACTCACTTTCCATTTTCTAGCCACTACAAAGAGGGCTGCCACAAACATTCTTGCACATAGATTCCTTTCCCTTCTTTAAGATCTCTTTGGGATACAAGCTCAAGTAGAAACACTGCTGGATCAAAGGGTATGTATAGTTTGATAACTTTTTGAGCATAGTTCCATAACTTTTTGAGCATAGTTCCAAACTGCTCTCCAGAATGGTTGGATTCTTTCACAACTCCACCAACAATGCATCAGTGTCCCAGTTTTCCCACATCCCCTCCAACATTCATCATTATATGTTCCTGTCATCTTAGACAATCTGAGAGGTGTGTAGTGGTGTCTCAGAGTTGTCTTAATTTGCATTTCTCTGATCAATAGTGATTTAGAGCACCTTTTCATATAACTAGAAATGGTTTTTATTTCTTCATCTGAAAATTGTCTGTTCATATCCTTTGACCATTTATCAATTGGTAAATGGCTTGACATACATTTGAGTCAATTCTCTACATATTTTAGAAATGAGGCCCTTTGCAGAACACTTGGGAAATTAAAAAAAGAAAAAGAGTATAGAAGATGGAAGCAAGAGAAAGTAATTAGTAATGTATATAAAATAGTGATATCATTCTGCATGTAAAGTACCCCATTGTTATGGGCCAGAACTTGAAACAAGGTGCTAAGTAAGTGGAACTGAGGAAACAATGATTAAATCTAGTTTAGCATTGATTTAATTCTACAACAAATAATGGTTTCCTAGTGATATAATGATTGTTATATACTCAGTGTGGAACATATAAGGAGGAGGTATCAGGGCCAGAAAGAACAGAAGCTCTCGGAGGCTGAGACAGATTCATTCCATCATCCACCTTTGTAGTGGATGGAGGCTGAAGGACAAACCTTTGTAGTCCGGGAGATTCAGAAGCCAGAGAAGGCAGGCCTCTCAGAACCGAGGAGAGAGATAGTCCTCCAGAAAAACTAGGGGAGCCCCAAGTGAAGGAGACAAGACTTTGAAGGAGATAATAAAGGATTTGGACTTTAATCCCTAGCTGCATTTGTGATTACTTAACTGAAATAAAGGCTGCCTCCAGAGACCCCAGGGAAACCTTAACAAGAGATTACATTTTAGAGAAGAATATTATACCCCATGACCCAAAGTTCAGAATGAGAGATGCGGATATGAGGGCAACAAAAATATTTAAAACCATTTTGAAAAAGAGAAGGCTTTAAAATTGATAGGATCACTGATCAGCATGGTTGGGACAATGATAACCGATGGTGATCAATCTTTGTCACTCATCTCTTACTTTGCTTCTTCTTTCTTTTTTTTTCTCAGCAAGGAGACTTATTGCTAGACTAGAAAGAAGTGAGCAAAAAATGAAGGCTTAAAATCAATAAAGGAGGGACTGTGTCAGTCACACAAACATTTATTATTCACTTACTTTGTGTAGAGTAAGAGGACATCTAGTTGACTTTGGTGAATTAATCTCTTGAGGTCCAGACAAACAATATTGTAGAGTATTAAACAAACAAATTAGCAATCACCTAAAACAAATGTAATCATCATCAACAAGACAATAATAATTAAAACTACAATTGGCAAATGAGATTGCAAAGTCACTGCCAGTTATCTCTGAAAGATCATGAAGAAGGATCTGCAAGATTAGAGAAAGGCACATATTTTTGCAATTCAACAACAATGGCAAGATGGTGGACTACAGTCTTTAGGATAGTGAGCTTTAGTTTGATTATTCCCAGAATTTGAGATTGCATTATCAAATGGCTGATTACTGAATGGCTAGACAAGAAAACAACAATTAATAAGATGTAGCATGCCTTTATCAATAATACATTATAGCAGACTATTCTCATTTCTTTTTTTCTTGACAGAGTTATTAATAAGTTGATAAAAGAGACAGTATGGTATAGTGGATGGAAAACTGGCCTAGGCAAGAAGTTTGAAGTTCAAGCTCCACTTGTGATAAGTATTGACTGTGTGATCCTGAGAAGTTACTTAACTTCTTAATGCCATAGGCACATTTGTATTGATAGAGGAAGCTCTTTAGACCTATGAAATCATATATCCAGATAAAAGTAAGAAAAACAAAAGCAAGAAAGTGATCCTAGATAGATATATCAGGAGACAACTGTAGATATTGCTTATTTGAATTTTAGTAAATCAGTTGATAAATTCTTATGTAATTTTTCTGTATAAGATGAAGAGATGTGGCTAAATGTTAGAACAATTAGGTGCTTTCAGAACTGATCTGACTCAAAGGAGAATTGAATGGAATGAGACCTACCTGGAAGTTGTATTTATTGTAATGCCTTAGGGATTTGTGTTTGACCTTGTACTGCTTAGCTTTATTTTTTCAAATCAATGACTTTGAAAGATACCATGATTATAAAATTTGCAAGTTGAAATAATTGGCCTTCAAGGGGACTTTTTTCTTTAAGATCCAGTATAATATGAATTATGATGTTAAAATAAAGTACCTTGACAGGTCAGAATGTTTGGCTTCCTCTAATAAATTTGATGGGAGAAGTTTTATTTTTTTTAATTAATTAATTATTATTATTATTATTTTTATTTATTTATTTTTTTTTTGGCTGAGGCTGGGGTTAAGTGACTTGCCCAGGGTCACACAGCTAGGAAGTATTAAGAGTCTGAGACCAGATTTGAACTCTGGTCCTCCTGAATTCAGGGCTGGTGCTCTATCCACTGCATCACCTAGCTGCCCCCCTTATGATAGTCTCATTATATTTTGCTCCCTCTTTTTAGATGTGAGGTTATTGAAGCCCAAACACATTAAATGACTTTTTCCCATGGTCAATTAGCCAAGAGTCAAATACAGATTTGAATTCAGGTCTTCAAACTTTAAACTCAATGCCCTTTCCCACTTACCATATTACTGTCTTTAATATATTAGTTATTGCTACTATTTACTATGGTGAATTCTTCAAAGCCATTGATTTTTTTTTTAAGTTAAGCAGTGCATGATCAAATATGAATCCCTAAGGGATTTCAAGATAGGGTTTCAAGACAGGAAGTTCCTAGACTGTGGAGCAAATGGAATCTCATAGAGGCAACTGAAAGGATAAAAGCCACTGGGAATTGGGTGGTACTAATGGCCATTTCTCATTCCCTTCAACTTCTCACATATAATTAGCTGGATAATAACTGAAAGTTTTGCATTTGTTAGCCAGTATCTGGTAGCTAGTTAAAATTCAAGCATTCGGACACTTAATCTTCTGATTTTCTCATGTCATCTGCCTCTGAACTGTCCATTAGCCACCAATGGTAATATCATTTTTGTGAGGGACAGGAAGACAAGGAGAGATCTTGATGTTCAAGTGAGTTTGATTCAAAATGAGGACCACCAGAATGGAATTATCAATGCATTCTATTCAACCTGGAGCCTTATAAGCTAAGAAAACTTATTTTTGTTTGTGTTGACTGAATCATTTGCCATCAGAATACAGAGTTGTTTATAACATATGGTAACATCAAATCTGTGCTATATATTTAGTTGTGGGCACTGCATTTTAAGAAGAATACTGAAAAAAAGAAAAATATCCCAAAGAAGGCAACTAAGATAATGAAACATCACATGATTGTGCAATATAAGCATCTGTTGAAGGAAGTGGGGATGTTTAGTCTAGAGAAGAAGAGATGACTTACAGAGTCCATGACATCTGTCTTTAATTATCATGGAAGATCTATTCCTCTTGGTCCCTGAATGCACAATTAGACCCTATGATAGAAAGTGTAGAAAGATGAAATTAGGCTCTGGTAATGATTTATAGCTTTGGGGGAAATACCTGTGAAATTTGGTTCATTGAAATGCTAAAGAAGTAAGGAAAAAAAATCCTAACATTCAGAATTTTCTAAGAGTGATATGATTTACTACAGAAGAAAATGGGTACCCTTATGCTTATGATCTTCCAGCAAAGGCTGGATTCTTTTTCACATATGCTTTGGAGTTGATGGCTTCTGGTTTCCCTTCCAACTCTGAGATTCAAGCACTTTTATATTCCTTATTTCAATTGGTCCTGATAACCCCAGTGAAAAAAACAGTATGTGGCTTATCATCTTCATTTATATGTGGGTTATCTTAGAGAAATGAAGGGACTTTCTTCTGATCACTCAGGAAACAGCAAAATCAAGGATGAGAACTAAAGTTTTCTGATTCCTCTTTCTAAACCACACTGCTTTCATGTTAGAGGAATATCTAAAGATAGAGGCTTCCTCTTTGGCTGTTCTGGCCCATCAATTACCTCCTTGATTCCCTAGCTGAGTTTTTAGAGATGCCTTCAGAGCATTTGCTTACCACAAGAGAGGCAGTAATCAGCCATGGTAAGTTGTTTTCTCAACATTTGACTGTAAAGTCAGAGACTGACTTAACAAAGGGACTCCATGTTGCTCCCACATGCCCAAAAGTAGGTAAAGGATAGCTTTATACCAGTCAAAACCTGCCTCTCAATTCCACTCCTAAGGGGAATGGGATTATTAGTGTGGATGGTTCCCTAGGTTCTGATTTCTATATTTCATATCTAGCTTTCCCTCTGTGTTTTGCGGAACATTCTAAATGCCAGCCTCTTGGGTATCATCATTTTCTTCAGGCTTAGCACATTTAGATACAATCTGCAGCCCTCTTCACACTCTGACACTCAGGAGCACCAATAAATAGTTGCTTTGGCAGGTGTTTTTGCTCACCCGGGTTCACTCCACTACCAGGCGTCTGCCCATCTAATTAGCTGCGGTCAAAAGAAGCAGAACATTTTGACAACATAGGGAAGAGAAGCAATAAGAAATAGATAATTTGCTCAAGGCAAATTAATTCTCCAAGGCTAAGTAAAGGAACTGCTAACCCCACACAACATGTGGTAGTAAGTTGCCTTCCACCATTCATGTGGGAAGTCTTAGGGGTATATTAGGAAATGTGTTGGATCACAAAGTGGGATTAATAGGATTACAGGTCTAGAGGTGGAAGGGTTATCACTTCATTTTACTGATGAGTAAACTGAGGCTCAGAGAGATTATATGACTTATCCAAGGAAATAGTGGTAGCAAGTAGCAGGGCTGGGATTTAAACCAGAGTGAGAAGTTGAATCAATGTTATATGATTCAAAATCCTAGCATTTGCACCATGCAGAGAAGTGGAATAACTTGTCCAAGGTCATATACTTTTAGGAAGTGAGAGACAGAGTAGAAGTGTTGTTCTGAATCCTAGTTACTAGTCTTTCTTTTTATCTTACCATTTTGCTAGGGGCCATCTAGAATAATTGAGCCATCTGGATGGTGGATGTAGAATTGGGGAGTACAGAGGCCAGATTACTAGCTGTGGGAAGCCAAAATCTTAAAAAAAAGAATACCCTGCATAATTTCCCAGTGTTCTGGGGCAGGAAGGCAGAAAAATCTACCAGAATCTTTTAATTTTCCACTTTCAATGGTTGTCACAAGCTCTTTGGGTAGAAATATCTTTCTGGATTCTAGTACCTGGTAGCAGTTCCTTATAGGGTTGGGAGGAGATGTTAGGAAGGATCTTCCCTGGGTGGGGATAGTTTCAACTCATTTTTTCCTCCTTGCACCACTACTATAGAAGAAGCCAGAAATCAGGCCTTTCAAGAAGCCTTTGTTGCATACCTTCCCCTCAAGAGAGAAAGACTTCCTGTTCTGTATGAAAGAACTTTATCTACTCAGATAAATTATTAATTTAATTTTTCTAAAGCTTGTCTGATAAAATTCTTAGGCTTCAAGAATCATCTCCTGGGTTCACTAACCTTGCCCTTCTTTCTGCCTTCACAACTTTTCTCCCACCTGTTCTTCACTGTTGCAGCCCATCCCTCTCTTAAAAGACTTTCTTTGGCTGCCCTTTGGGCAGGAGTCTTAATGCCCCTTAGACATATTGCTTCCATTTCTACTAGCTTTGTTGTTATTATTGTTTAGTTGTTTCAGTTGGACAAGACACTTTGTAACCCCATTGGAGTTTTCTTGGCAGAGATACTGGAGTGGTTTGTCATTTCCTTCTCCAGCTCGTTTTATAGATGAAGAACCTGAGACAAATGGTTAAGTGACTTGACCAGGGTCACACAACCATTAAGTGTCCAAAGACAGATATGAATTTAGGAAAATGAATCTTCCTGATTCCAGGCTTCATGCCCACCTAGCTACCTTTTTTTTTTTTTTTTAAAACTAACTTACAAGTGTATTTAAAGATAGGCCTGTTTAAGTACTTTGGTTTTTGTGCCCCTAAAACTTCATCTATTTTCCACTTAAAGGAAGTTAAAGGAGCGATACCGACATTGGACTGAAAAGGGCAAACCAAAATGCTTAAATGAACATGGTACACCAAGAAGCTAAAAAAATTTATCAAGACTCTGTTTTTATTTTAGCTTTGATTGAAAGCTTAGAATAGAAACAAAGATTCCCAAATCTCAAGTCCTTAAGAATTTTACTCAGTAGCTTAACTGTTCTTTCCCTTCCCAATGCTTTCTGAGTATGCAATAAGTAAATTGACAAATTGATCAATACAGAAAAGAATTTAAATTTATTTATTATTAGTTAGAGAGGTTGTTGTGTGAAGCATGGAACTGTGGAAAGGGTTTTGAAGCTGGAGCCAGAGAACACATGCTCAAATTCCATCTAGCTATTTAGTGTCTGTGGGATCTTGGGCAAATCTTTTAATCTATTAATCTCTTCTAGTTCCTCATCTATAAAATGAGCAGTAGAACTAGACTTTTAATCTTTTTTGAATCCTACCTCTGGATCCCTCTATGATTAATGTTTCTAAGTGAATAAAATTAAGTATGTAGGATTATAAAGGGAATCAATTTTATTGAAATATCAAGAATTTTTTTTTTTAATTCATGTGCCATATACCAAGAAAAGGTCTAAATGCGCACATAACTTAAACATATCATAAGGTGATGCCATAAGCAAATTAGGGGAATTAACTAATTAGTTAGCTCTATGTATGAGAAGAATTTATGACCAAATAAGAAATAGAAAATATTATGAGATGTAAAATAGATAATTTTGGTTATATTAAATTTAAAAAAATTTGCACAAAGAAAACTAATTCAATGAAGATTAGAAGGAAGGCAGAAAGATGGGATTTTTAAAATAACAGTATCCCTGGTAAAGGCCTCATTTCTCAATATATAGAATACTGAGTCAAATTTATAAGAATACAAATCATTCCCCAATTGCTATATGATCAAGTGATATGAACAGGCTTTTTCAGATAAAGAAATGAATTATCTGTAATCATATAAAATGTTCAAAATCATTATTGATTAGAGAAATGCAAATTAAAACAACTCCAAGGTATTACTTCACCCTATCAGATAGGCTAATATGAAAGAAAATGAAAATGATAAATGTTATAAGGAATGTGGGAAAGTTGAGATATTAATGTACTGTTGGTGAAGTTGGGAAATGATGCAACTGTTTTGGAGAGCAATTTGGAACCATGTCCAAGAAACTACTAAATTGTGTGTATATATAGTTTGACTCAGCATATCCCAAAGTGATTTTTTTTAAAAGAAAAGGACCAATTTGTATAAAAAATAATTATAGTAACTCTTTTTTTTTGGTGGCAAAGAATTGTAAATTGAGGGAATATCCATCAACTGGAGAATGGCTGAACAAGTTATATTAGAGAACTATAATGGAATATAATTATAGAAAATAGTAAACAGTACTATTTCTGAAAAAAAAATCTGGAAAGACTGATATGACCTGATTCAAAGTGAAGTGAGCAGTACCAGGAGAACATTGTGTGTATAGTAACATCAGTGTTGTATGGTGATCAATTGTGAATGACTTAGCTATTGTCAGAAATACAAATATCCAAGACAATTTCAAAGAACTCATGATGAAAGATAATACCCGCTTCCAGAGAGAGAATTAGTGAAATCTGAATGTAGATCAAAGCATCCTTTAAAAATATCAAACAAAAAAACCTTTCTTTCTTTCTTTTATTTTTGTGTTTTCTTTCACAACATGACTAATATAGAAATGTTTTGCATGGTTATATATGTATAACCTTCATCAAATTGCTTACCATCCCAAGAAGGGTGGAGAAAGAAAAAGGGGAAAAGAAAATTTGGAACTTAAAATTTTAAAAGCTGAATATCAAAAATTGTTTTTACATGTAATTCAGGAAGAAATAAAATATTTTAAGAAAATCATGGGTGTCTGTTTAAGAAGTCTTAGACTAGATAGTCTTTAAAATATCTTCTAGTTCCAAATTGATGAGCCTATGATTTTTTTCTATAGTTCTATCTCTAGAAGTGGGAATAGAGTTCAGTGAAGGGTGGGATTTCCCATCCTCTACAAACACAAAGTCTTTAAAAGAATCTGAGGGGGAACATATTACATGGGAGAACATATTCTGGGGATTTGGGGTTTTATTCTCCTCTATGGAGTTGGGAATAATACCAGCTTTACATTTATACAGTGATTTAAGGCTCACAAAGAAAAGGCAGAGGGAAAACATGAGAAAATAAAGCTTATTTAAAGGACTTCTGGAAAAAGCCAAGCAATAACCTTTTGTCTAAAGGAGTCAATGCAACACCCAGAATTTAACTTCACCTTGAAAGCCCAGTAGTATGACTATATCTAAATCCCATCCATTTCCAATTCTCATTAGTATCAATAACATATTTATATTTATTGATAATAAAAACAATATTTCATATTTTACAAAATATCTTCCTTGCAAGAATCATGTGAGTTAGGCAGTGAAAGTATTGTCTCTACTTTATAGATAAGAATATTGAAGCTCAGAGATGTTGTTCAAGTTCACAAAAGTAAAAAGTGGTTGAGCCAGCATGAAAACTCAGTTTTCAAAGTAGTTTAACTGCAAAATCATCTGATGATTTATGTTTTTTCAGACTATTTACATACAAATTTGTTTTTCATACTGAGAGTTGCAGTGCCCATGTATCAGACCTATATTTATCTTTTCCAACCATCACACTTATCTCTTCTTTTTCTAAATCTTTACTGCATCTTGCTACTTGATTGATCAAACTTATATACAAAATGCTTTGAGAACTTTAAAGTATTATATGGATGCCAGTTAATATTATTATTAGTAGCAATCTCCTCTCCCAAATACCATTCATTATTGCACACCTCAATATTTAATTCTCTCCGGAGATATGTACATCTTAACAAGAGACAATCCTTAATCTAGTTTCCAAAGGCATGAAAAGTTAGTCACTTGAAGTTTTCAAGTTTCTATTCTCTTACTTCTGTGTAGCCGGGGGATAATGCTAGGACTTCAAAGGATAGTATAGTCCAGTTGAAAGAGCAATGGTCTTGGAATCAAGATTTTAGTGCATTTTTTTTTTACCACTTATTGTGCATTCTTATACTAATTACTTAGTCTTTTTTCAGCTTTGGTTTCCTCAGTTATAAAATGGGAGAAATAATACTTATACTACATATTTTTTCCCCCTGAGGCTGGGGTTAAGGGTCACACAGCTAGGAAGTATTAAGTGTCTGAGATCACATTTGAACTCGGGTCCTCCTGAATTCAAGGCTGGTGCTCTATCCACTGCGCCGCCTAGCTGCACCCTATACTACATATTTTATAGGGTAGGAAGAATCAAAGAAAATAATATATGTAAAAGCTCTTTGTAACCTTAATTGCTATATGAAAGTAAACTTATTCTGGCACACGAACTAGAATTTGGATTTCATTCATAGTGGGAAGTCCTAAATGAGGCAATGAAAGTAAAATATATTCTCACTAGCTTAAGATTTTAGAGTGTTTCCTAGGTTAAGTGATTTGGTCATGGTCACACAGCCAGATAGGTCAAAGGCAGAACTTGAACCATGATTTCCTTGGTGCTGAAGCCAGCTCTATGTTCACTAGGCTGGTTTTTGTGTTGTTTTTATTATTAAGGTCTTCTCTTTGGAAGATATTTCTAGGGATTCTCCCAACTTGGTGAAAACTTTACTACTATTTAGTCTTTCTTGCTCCTTCAAAGTGCCCTTTCCCAAAGTCCAATTTTTCAAAAGCTCTATCTCCTTCAGTCCTCAAATTGGATCTCATTTGCAATTTGGTAAAATGTTTAAACCCTCCTTGGGGGTTCTATGGGATAAGCAAAGGGGAGCCATGTTAGTAAAATCCTTTAGACTGGGTGCTATCACAGGTGTTCCCTGGTGATATCCTATCCTTGCTCTCTGCTTGTTCCTGGACAAAGAACACTAGTGTTGCTTTTCACGTCCCATTCTTCCAGGAACATAGAAAATAAAGTATACCCCAGGAATATGATTGAATGTGCAGGGAGCCATCACAAAACAAATAAACAAAAAAAAAACACTCAGTAAGTAGAACTAGAACTTGATTACCAAACCAATAGTTTCCTCTTGCTAAATGTTTGTACCAGATCTGACAGACTCCTAGGTAGCAAGTTTATAATCATAAGTCATCTTCTACTGCTGGCACTCAAGCTATTTGTACCCCATGTGTAATTATACAAAGCCTATTCCGTACAGGTGTCATTGGCAGGTGCCAACATTCTTTGCACCTTTGTATCTTTGTTTTTCTTCTTTTCTGAAGTCCTTGATACTGATAATATTGCTGACATCCTGTCCTTCCCTTTCTTCTAATCTCTACCCTTCTATCCCCCAAGCAAGAAACTTGCAGACCTAAAAGATGATTTCACTCTGCCTGGCCATGTATTTGCAGTTCCAAATACTGATAAATTGAACTATAAAAAGGGTACAAATCACAAAAGCTCACTCGTGCCCATGGCACGAAGGGGCCATTACAGCAGGGAGCGGGTGAGTCAGGAAAATGCCGCAATAATTTATGCCAAAAATTGCATTCCAGGAGCTTGCCATAAACCATGGGGAAAATATTGTGACACAACTGGAGCCTGGCTTGTTTTATTTCTCTCCAGACCTTGTTGCCCTCATAGTTATAACAAGACTCTGCTTCCAATCCAGAGGGGTTGTTCTCAGCAACTTCTTAACCTTGGAAGGTTCTACTAAAATGCCACTGTTAGGTGTGAGTAAACTTTTCCAGGTCAGACCAGGTATCCATAACCCAATGCATCTGTTAGATCAGAGGATAGCACATTTATGGGTGGAAGGAAGAGACTTTAGAGGCCACCTATGCCTTCACTTTACAGATGAAGTACCTGAGACCTAAGAATTTTAAGTAACTTGCACAAAGTGACCAGAATCTAGAACCATTTAAAATAATGAATACTCATTGAATCTTGGATTGTTGGAGCTGAAAAGTCCTTAGAGACTATCTAGTACATTTTATAAATGAGAAAATTGAAACCCAGACAGGACTAAATGATTTCTCCAGGTCACACATGCAAGGCCACAATTGTGGCTGAAACAGAAAAGAACCCAGATTTTCTAATTGTAATACACCATTTTACTACAGTAACATAGATTGGGAACCAGTGTGTGACTTCATTGCTGTAGAAAACTCCCAGATGAGGAAATACCATCTATTAATAGAGGAAGGTCCTTTCTATAGAATTTATAGTCCTATAAAATTTCCTGGAGCACTGTAAGCAAAAGGAACTTGCCAGGGTCACACACCTGACCGGCTTTACATATTGACACATGTGTCAGGAAATAAACTAAGGTCTTCCTAGCTTCAAGGACAGATTTCTTTCTAGTATGCCAAAAATGATATCAGAATAAGCCTTTCCTGAGGGTTGTGAACCTTGTGAGTTCAAGAAAGTACTGAGCTTAAATGTCCCTCCCCTTCTGAAATAAAATAGCCCCTCAGGAAAATCTGGCTCAACAGCAGGTCTATGATGAAGAGTCCTGGCTAATTCTGTTCACAGCAGTCCCTTAATGAAAGCCTGGGACAGAACCAACAGGTGCTGGTTCTCAAGTGCTGCAGTAAACACAGATGCGGGAGGTTCGAAAGGGCGTGTCATGGTCCCATCAAGATAATGAACAGCCTCCCAAGACAAGCAATTAAAAGTTGTGATTATAATCTACAGGCTTTCTCCTTTTGTCTCCCAATTAAAGTCTATCAGGCTAATTAAATAAACATGGCTGTGTCATGCCGCGTAGTGGCTTCATACCAAAGCAGTGAAATAATGAAGCTCAGCTAGAGAAGACAAATGACTTTGAAAAATAAGTCATTGAAGTCCAATCCGCTCTTACTAGTAAGAGGAAGTTTCACTGTTTCAGTGAAGTTTCAGTGTTGGAGAGACCTTTTCAGCACCAAGAACAGCAGTCACACCATAACTCTGTGACGGTCTTTTGAGTTCTTTTCTTTTTTCATCTCATCTTTTTTTAGCTGAAGTTTCTTTTCCATAAGCCAATGGCCTGATTCTTTAGGGCAAACAAGTGCAGAGTAATGTCAATTATACAAAAAGAAGCAAAAGATTAATTTAAAAAGTGTAAAGGGTTTTCTTTCATATTCTTCCCTATATACATGTCACCAACCATGCTGAAGGTTTCTTCCCCTCCCCAATCCCCCCACTGTCTGGCAGAACATTTTTGGATTCCTCATAAAGTAATCATGTCAAATATATAGACGATAATAAGTAGAAGTTCATATTGGGGTGTGTGTGTGTGTGTGTGTGTGTGTGTGTGTGTGTGTATGTTACCTTCTAGTATTTCAATTTGACTTTGGCAGATAAAATGTGTTGCAGCTTAAGCTGTATTTTGGGGGTAGTTGAAACATTGTGTTTTTCTTTGTTTTAAATGACTCTGATTTCCCAAAAATATTCCCAGTCTCTAATCCTCTGTTCCCTTTGGTTCTCTTCATTTTCCTATCTCAGCTTTTTTTAGGGAGGCTGATGCCTCCAAAATCCAGCATCTCTGAGTTGAAATGTTTCCTTAGTAAGTCCCACATCAAATAGAAAGATGTTTATTAACTTACCATTCAAGGGTATATGAGGTTGTATGATTTAAACCCAGGCATAGATGATGGAGGGAGGCTATGGAATTACATCTCAATATCGTTAAGCATAAGAGAATTTTAGGGGATTGGATAAAATGACCTCCAGTCTTATGGCCTTTTATTACATACTATAAAAGAGAGGGAGAGATCGAGAGAGAGAGAGTGTGTGTGTGTGTGTGTGTGTGTGTGTGTGTGTGTATGAGAGAGAGAGAGAGAGAGAGAGAGAGAGAGAGAGAGAGAGAGAGAGAGAGAGAGAGAGAGAGAGACAGAGAGAGAGAGAAGGAGGAAGGGAGGGGGAAAAGAAAAAAGAAGGGAAAGAGATAGAAAAGGAGGAAAGAGAGAAAACAAGAAAAAAATAGCATTAGATAAAATATTAGGATGGGGTAACTTGGGAATTGACATAAAGCATTAAAATCCAGAAGGCACTATCAGCAACTGTGCCTCTTTAGTAAGTAAAAACAACTCTTCCCCCCAAAAATGAACTTGATAGTTTTGAAGAAAAGAAAAGAGTTTTTTCAAAGAAGACAAAAGGGGGGCCAAAAGTCAACTTGCTAGTAGTGAGAGAAAGAAAAATAACATCAGGAGATAGTTAAGACCTTTTGAGAAGCCAAGGTATCCCATAATAAGTGTAGGCTCAACCTTACTCTGTTACCTCCTCTCAATGAACTCTTAGGAGTCATCTTGCAGTTTTTTTTGGGGGGGCAGGTATCTTCATCTATGGGGCATTGCTTTTGTCCCAGGACAAAAGCAGTATCTCTTTTCTCACTAAACTGCTTTATGTTGCTTTTGCCCTTCCCTGTAACCCCCATGAATAGAACTTTTAGTTGTGCCTTTGAAAAACACAAATGCAGTTAGATAAAGAGTGGGGACACCCCAGATACATGATGGAAACAGTATGGTAGAGTATAAGATGATGACTAAGTCACAAGCCAGAGGATGTGAGTTTGAGTTGAATTCTTCTATTTACTAACTGTGTAGTATTGGTCAAGTCACTTTGCATCCTTGGGTGTCAGTTCCCTTATCTGTAAAGTAAGATGAGGTGAGAATTAAGCAAGATGATCTCTAAGATCCTTTCCAGCTTTAAAAAATTCCATGTTTCTATGAAGCTTCAGGAATTAGATGGCAGGCAGTGATGAAGTAATAAAGGAAATATGTTCAAGAAATGATAGATTGTAGCTCATCATTGTAAAGATTACAGTCTTTGATAGTTATAAATGTTTGTTCACTGACTTGGGTAGTCAACCAACTAATAATGGTGGCCTTGATCTGGTAGTACTAGAATCCTCTTCCCAGAATTCATAAATGTATGAATTCCAAAATAGGATAATTAACTAAGTGACTCATAAAACTTCAGTAACCACTGATACAGGAAGGCAAGAAATATGTGCCTTCTCTCAAGTTTTCTTTGATCTATGGTTTTCTTATGGACAATATGAAATATTAATTAAAGGAGTGTACTATTTCTCATTTATTTGTCATGTTTTTAATTCATATTTTAGAACTGTATCAAGACTAACATAATTAATTATTTTTTGAAAGCACCAAATATACTTAAGCCATGGTGCTGGCAATGTTGGGCATTCTATCAAGGTCGAAAGAAGAATTAGTAGAAGTGAGGGGATCAATTACAATCAAGTAGAAAGAAGATTGGCCCTCAAATCAGGGGACCTGGGTTTGAATACCCACTCTTATAATTATTAGATATGTAAATGTCTTACATATTAGCAAATCACTAAGTTTTCTTATCTATAAATTATATTACGTAGCTTTTGAGGTCCCTTTTAGAACTGTTTGTGAGCCTAAGATTTCTATAGAGATGGTAGGAGGAATTAGTTTTACTTATGGAAAGCATTAGTGATACAGTGAAAAGATAACTGGTTCTAAGTCAGAGAACCTGAGTTCAAAATACAAACCTCAAAATACAACCTATGGGACCTTGGGCATATTCCCTGTACCCTAGTTTCCTTATCTGTAATATGAGTTTAAATTATGTGGTCACTGATTTTTCTCCAAGATGGCATCAAAGGTAGAGAGAGAAGTAGTTATCATTCCAAGATATAAGCCAATTACAAGGCCCTGAAAACCAAGAAGGCAGTTTTGAAGGGTTTCCATAGCCACAAAAAGAAGATCCAAATATCCCTCACCTTCTAGTGACCCAAGACATTAAGACTTCAAAAGCAGCTCTTGGAAAAACAAATTCCTCAGAGAAACAAGCTTGATCACTCTACCTTCATTAAGTTTCACTTGGCCATTGAGATGGCTATGAAGAAGACTGAGAATAACAACTTCATGTTCATTGTGGACATCAAGGCCAAAAAGCATCAGGTCATGCAGATGGTAAAGAAGTTTATAATGTGACCAGGGTCTTGCCTAATGAAGAGAAGGAGGCCTATGTCCAACGTTTTGTCAACAAAATCAGAATCATCTAAACTGTGTCCAGATCTCCCACTCTATCTACAATAAAACATTTTCCAGTTAAAAAAATAGATTATATGTGTCTGAAATCCCTTAAAGATCTAGATTGGCAACTAACTGGAGCCATAGGGCTCCATCTTTCTGAGTTCAACTCTGGCATTAGGCATTTACTAGCTATGTAACTCTGGGAAAATCACTTAACCATGTTTGCCTCAGTTTCTCATCTGTTAAATGAGCTGGAGAAGGAAATGGCAAACTATTCCCATATCATCTTTGCTAAGAAAACCTCAAATGAAATCATGAAGAGTTGGACATGACCAAAACAACTCAACAATAACAAGGACAACAGATCTATATATTTGATTGTGTAAAAGCTCATCTCTTGAGTACACTAGGATCCTTCCTAACCCTTGACTTCATAGTCCAATTATTTGATACTGCTCTTTCCTGTACTCTAAGTTCCCAGCCATCTCTGCTCATCTAAACTAATCCAAGTAATCACTAGCCCTGGATCATCCATCCCTGATTTGCTCTGTTCCTTATCCTGAGGCCACAGAGTGCTACTAGAGGAAAACATAATTAAATAGAATTGAAAATTGATGTTATTTGATCATAACTGTTGAGTAATCCTCAAATCAAATTGAGTCATCACAGCTTTGGGAAATATTTTTCTCTCTTTACAATCTCCAATGTGTCTTCCTCACTCTTAGTAGTTAAGAAGCAAAGTTGGTATTTATGACCTCATCCAATCTTTCTAGTCTTTTAAGTCCCCCCCCCCTTCCCAGGTATACCTTTCAATCACTTGATACTGGCTTCCTTGCATATAATACTCCACGTCTTGACTGAGAATTTCCATGGAAAATATCACTATTGCACCCTGTATCCCCCACATTTTTGGAATAGTTTCTCTCTTTATCTCTGCCTCCTAGATTCTTTGACTTCTTTCATGTCTCTACTAAAGACCCACCTTCTTCAAGAAGGATTTCCCAGTCTTCTCTTTCATCTTAGTGCTTTCCTTTTGAGAATATTCCCAATTTACCTTATTTTTTTTGTATTTAATTCTTTGCATGTTGTCTCTCCAATGAGATTGTGAACCCTTTGTAAGCAGGGGTTATTTTTTGCCTTTCTTTGTGTCATCATAGTCTATTGCTATGTGTGATCTATATGCTCTGTGTGATCCTGGGAAATCATTTAACTTTTCTGAGCCTCACTTTTCTCACCTATAAAAATGTATTCATAGTAACTTAGTTTAAGGAGTGTGCTGAACCCTACTTGAACCAATTTTCTGGGGTCAACTGTAAAATTTTTTAGCGTGAACATTTATACTTTGCAAATCAGTAACTACTAAATATCAGAGTTTGATTTATTGTTTTACTGATAGTCTAATTTTAAAAAAATGATTCAGAAATTGTGAATAATGCAGATTAAACTTATAAGGAGGGTGTTTGAACTTTTTTTTCACTGAAAAGCTGGTGAACACTAGTCAGTGATCAAATACTTTTGGCTTGAGAGCTATAATAACTGTTAGTTTATGAATAAGCGAGATGGCCAACATCCCAATTCCTTGTGATGTTCAGCAGAATCAGGATTTTTCTATCTGGCTGAAGTATTCTTTTGTTGTTCTAACTCAAACTACCTCCCAATGCCCTCATTGATTTCTCCATATTCCACTTTCCCTTTTTCTTTTCTTACCCTCCCCTCTCCCAATTATTTATCCAGTTCAACCTCTCTCTATCACCTTTTTTTTATTTCACTTTTTCTTGGTTCTCGGAATAGCTGGAAAAAAGGTCTCACACTTAATGTTAGGTGTTAATATTTCAGATGATGACACATTACAATATCATATATATTTACAGTGATTTGACTTTTTCATCAGAATTGTTCAATTTAACCACCACATCTTGAAATGTACAATATAGTGTTTAAAAGTTTTTTTTCTCTAGGCAATATATGGATTCTTTTGACTAATATTTTGTTTTCTGTATTCAAAAGTTCTGGGCAATTTTCTTGTATTATTGGTTACATAATGTTGTTCAGATTTTTTGGACTTCTTGTGTTTTTCTGGGACATTTATAATCCTTAAGCAAATCCTTAGTCCCTTAGATCTTTAGCGTTATCATGGGGTACTGAGAGGTTTAATGACTTGCTAATGTTCACACATACAATTATTGCCAATGGCAAGACTTGAACCCAGCTCTTTCTGACTCCAAGATTGGCTTTCTATATGTCATATTATGGTACTTGTTGAAAATAATGATATTAATGAAACTTATGATGATGATGACAATGGTGATTATCCTGATTTTATTTTATTATTTTTTAAATTTAGTCCTGATTTGCTATTTCATGACTATAAGAAATTATTATAATCTCCCTCTATCAGTGCAGATGGCTATTGGTGTGTGATGTATTGACTAAGAGGTAGGATAGAGAAGTTAATTGACTTGCCCAACATTATATATGTAAGTTCTATGAGGCATTCAGAGGTTAGTTGAGTGAATTATTTAGGGCCACATAGCTAGTATGCATCAGATCTAGGACTTAAGTGTTTCTGGCTAAGATTGATCATCTACTCACCAAACCAGGCTATTTCTATAATAGGAGCAACAACAAGAAGAACAGTAAGCTGGATTTAGAGTCTGAGGTGATACGTTCAAATCCTGTGTCTATCACTTACTCCATTTGTTACTTACTTGGACAAGTAATTTAACTTTTCTGGGTTTTGATTTCTTCAACTATAAAATTAATTAGCTTACCTTGTAGTTCCCCATCAATTCTAAATCTATGATTCTAGAACTTGTTAGGTAGCTGTGATAGCTTTTATTGTTCTCATTTGAAAAATGATAAGAAGGAAGTCCAGTGAAAATCAAATGATTTAACTTTAGCCACAAGGATTTAGTTACAAAGGAAGGATTAGAATCCAGGCTTATTATTTCTTTTGGTCTTTAATTCTTTTCACTATGCATGCTGCTGGTTAAGCAAAGGCAAACTTTTTTCATTGGAAGGAAATTGACAGGAGCCCTACAGGGTCTTCAGGGATAGTTTGTCTGTCCTCAGATATCTGAGGGCATATTTATGTCTGTGAAGATTCCAAGGGCTGCTGAGGTGCTTCAGGAATATAAATTTTCAGGTAATATCTCCCAAAATGAAAAATACAACCCAATGCCACATTCATCATAGAACTCATAATAGCAGTGCCTGCAATTTGAAAATCCCTTTTCTTGACAAATGATCTATTTCATTTATTTCCCATGATCATCTTGCATTATTTCAATATTATTAATACTCTGCAAATATATTAAAAAAGTAATAAACCAGCAATTATGATGATGCTTTGGACCCCCAGCTGCAATTATTCATTACGCTTCAATTATTAACTTCCCATCAAATGCCTTTCAATGAAGATTGCCCCAAAACCTGCAGAAACTGGATCCTCTACTTCCCACAGGTTTTTGCTTCTGATTTCTTTTCAGGAATTTTGATCTACCGGCTATCTCAAAAAAAGAGATTTAAAAAATAACAGAGTCACTTTATGTCAACATGTATGACAATATTGAATATAATATGATGATAATATATATTGAATATAATGACAATAATCAATCAGCATTGATTATTAAGCACCTACTGTGTGCCAGGCACTATGTGAAGTACTGAGAATATAAGAGCAAAAAATGAAACAACTCCTGCTCTCAAGGTATTTACATCCTAATGGAAGAAGACAAATACATATATAAATGCATAAAGCTTTGATGCACAGTAGTTAACTACAAGGTAGCTTGGAAGGGCGAGTACTATCATCATCACCATCATTATCTTCAGCATCAATGTGCCACATTTATTTGGGGGTTCTTCACCATTCAAAACCATCTCATTTGATCCTCACAATGACTTGGGAAAGGATAAGATAGGCAGGTAGGATAAGGATTATTCCCATTTTGCTGCTGGGAAAACTGAGGACCAGAGCAACAAAGTGAACTACTGAAAGACGGACAGTCAATTAATGATGAGGGAGGGACCAGGCACTTTAACTTCCTGCTCTTTCTGGATAGGCAGTGGATAGCACTGGATGTTGAGTCACGAAGAACTGAGCTCATATCTTTACAGGATTGTTATGAGGATAAGATAATATTTATAAAGTTCCTAGCATAGTGGCTGGCACATTAATGGGTGCTTAATAAATGTTTTCTTCTTTCTCTTGGAGATTTAGCTAAGGCTACTTGACTGAGAAATCTTTTGCTTCTATACCCTGCAGATGTGCTCTCTTTTTTCCTGAATGTTAGGCAGTAGCTATAAAGAAAATGAAGAATGAGGTTTTTAATTTTTGTTTTGTTTTACTAGCAATTTTGTTCCATCTTTATTGTGGTCATCATGGGTTTGTCTTGATTTGGCATTTAAACATTATCTCTTTGGAGATGTTATTTGCTGGAATTAATTGGTGAAAGTTTTGAACCCTCATCATAATCGCTTTCATTGGGATTGTATTATCTTTTTTTTTTACTGTATAAAAACCTTTTGATGGAGCACTCTGCCCTTTAAAATATGCATAATAACTACTGTAAATTTGCTGACTAATGACTTAGATTCTGAAAGTCTACAAAGCTAGTGGGAGAGAAAAAAAATAAAAATTGAGTCAATCAATATGGGAACTTTTCTGGATTTCCCATTGAGGAACTAAATGCTCTTTTTATTGGGATTTTGGGAGTGCTTCATCTTCCCTTCCCATCCCCCAATCTGACTCATATTATTTTTAATAGTAGGTTGGGCCAAAGGCTGAGGATTATTTTAAATTCTTTATTTTGAGCTCCCCTAAGCAAATGCAGCTGCTAATCAATGTTGAAAAAAAAAAGCCACAATGGAACTTTTCCAGACCAAGAAGAAGGGGGCACTAAATCAGAAGAAAAAGTCAGGTTGGGGCAATAGGGCAATGAAATGGTGGGGAAAGGGGAGCAGAAACAACTAGTGCCCTTGGATTCTCTAGTTAATGATCTGACTTCCTGAAGCTTTGTCTAACTGCTTGTCTATTCTACTTGGATAAAAGCCTAGGAGGTAGTTTGGATTAAAATTCAAAATGTGGAATGCCTAAGTCTACTGCTGATTTTGGAAATCACTGTTTTAGCCTAGTCATTATTATTGCTCTAAACAAAATGATTTATTGACAATTGATATATGCAATTGGGAAGGAAGGAAACAAGTATTTATTAAGCACCTACTATGTGGTAGGTTCTGTGCTAAATGCTTTATAAGTATCCTGTTTGATTCTTACAACTTTTTAAGGTGCTGTTATTATCCTTATTTTGCAATGGAGGAAACTGAGACAAGCAGAATTAAAATGACTTATCCAGGGTCACACAGCTAGTAAGTGTCTGAGGCTAGATTTGAAGCCAGGTTTACTGACTCCAGGCCTAGTGCTTTATCTCTTAAGGCTTTTGACTGCCTCAATAAATGCCTGGAAAATAGAAATTGTGTGATGAACCTGTCCAGTTTCATAAGATAGAAACTAACATAGCTGCAACTTGGGCTTACTTTCTTGGAATTTAATGGGACTAAAGGGAGCTGTTAGCTAATTAGGTGGCTCAGTGGCAAGAGTGCCATGCTGCAGTCAGGAGGACCTGATTTCAAATTTATCCTCACATACTTAATAGCTGTGTGATCTTAGGCAAGTCACTTAATCTTGTTTGCTTTAATCCACTGGAAATGGATCTTTGCCCAAAAAACCCTTAAAGATTGTAAGGTCAACAGGGTTAGAAAGAGTAAGACATGGCTCAACAACAAAATAAAAAAGGAAGACAGCCTCTAGCTTCATTTCAGAGGACTTGGTGACAAGCACTGGGTTCTGACCTAGACTACTTTTATAGCCTTAGGAACTAACCTTCATGGTCATCTGAAAAATGAAAGAGATGGGCTAGAGGGCTTCTCTGGCCCTTTCTAGCTCTAAATCTATGACCTTATGAGAGAGAACTGTTCATTGGCTGATCTAATAATTCCACTGTGTATTTATGGAGGATTTCATTGAGAGTCCCCAAAAGACTTCATTGGGCATTTCACTGAGTACTCTTTTGGTTAGCATAGAATAGTGTTTGTTAACTTTTGTGATTATTTATCTTTAGCCATACATTTTTGACTATATCCTGCAATATCTGACCATTTACTTATTTTTAAATTAAAAATATTGTTTATTTCATATATATGTATATATGAAATAAACAGTATTTTTATAGACAAGTTCAAACTTAATTTTAAACTGTATTTTAAGTTTAAGATTACTAAATAAACTATAATAAAATATAAAAAAGGACAGTGTAGAAAAAAATTATCTGTTAGTATTATGAGAGAACTTTTTGTCCAGTTTATCATATTGTTGCTGTGGAAGATGGGGAGGGAAGACAAAGGTGCTCAGAGTCACAGGCCTGACTAGGGACAATTGCTTGCTTGCCCATCCATCTGACAATATGGGGAGGAACAGTTGTGGCTGATTGTTCATTGTAAAATAGGGGAAGGATAAGAGCAGGGGCTACAAATATACTGAAGAACTATACCACTTTCTTTGGTTTTTTTTTTGAGTGCCCCCCAAAAACTTCTTGGAGTTCACATATCCCATTTTGGAGACCTCTGCCATAGAAGATGGAGGCCTTGGAGGCAAGAAGGCTGGAGTTGAAGTCTTTCCTGTGACATATACTAGCTATGTGTCCATGGAGAAATCTCAATCTCTCATCTTCCTAGACAAAAAGAAATGGGAAAAAAGCAATTCAATGTGCATTTCATTTACAGTGGCATTTATATAGCACTTTAGGGTTTGCAAAAGATTTTATGCCTATTAATTTGATCCCCATGACAATCATATAAGGTAGATGCTATGATTTTCCTCATTTGAAAAATGAGGAAATTGAAACTCAGATGGTAAAGTAACTTTCCCAGGAATACACAGTTAGTAAGCATTATTGGGAAGATTTGAATCCATGTTCTCCTGAATCCAAATTCATTAATCTCTTCACCACACTTTATCAGGATGTGACATATATAGGAGCAATTATAGTTTAGAAGGACTGTGCAAATCTGAGATGGAAACCAACCCAGGACTCTCCAGCACTGTTGCTCTTACCTTTATAGAAGTCTCCAAGTCATGTCCCCTGGGGAGGAATTAATTCCTATAATAAAACTCAGAATAGTTCCAAACTTGGCCAGAAATAGAAACTCTTGATTTCCCTAGCCTTGCCTCTTCTTTATTCCAGAGTCCTGAGGAGGAGGAGAGCTGGAGTGGGGATAAGTTATGTGTTGTGGTTTTAGGCATTAATGAATATGAGAAACTAAATTATTGAATTTTGCAATGCAAATTATATTTTGAATACAAATTCTTCATTTCTGAATGCTAAGACCTCATAAAGAATGTCAATGGTTTATGAATTAGGCCATTAGCATGCAATTTGCGATTCAAACAGCACACCAGCTCTGTGTAATAAGTAACTATATAAAGAGGAGTGTTGCTGTCTAGATTTTCAAAATATTTTGCTTGATGCATCAGGAATTTCTCAAGAAAGCTGCAGTGAAGTTGCTTTAGTGCTCTCTACATTTGCTTTATTTTTTTCTTTAGCTCATACATCATGGAGTAGTAAAATGTTAAACATGGAATCAAGAAGTTCTGGATTCCAAATCTACCTCAGACACTTACTAGCTATGTGGCTAATTCATAGGGCAAGTAACCACCTTCAGTTTCCTCATTTGTAAAATAAAAATAATAATATCTATAGGATATATGCAGGTTGGTTGTCAAGATCAAATGAGATAATGTATTTGCAAACTTTAAAGTGTTGTGTGTCTATGATTAATAGAATTGTTCTCATTCTTCCTGTCTTAAATTTGTCAGAGTTCAGATAAAAATGGTATTAGGATAAGTAGCTTTTCTATTATTGTTCTTTATGGTTAATTTTTGATGAGCTATTGCACAAGTAGATAAAATGATTGCTTTATTATTATTATTTATTATGATCATCATTCTCAAGAGGCAACATGGTACAATAGATAGCTTCAAAGTCAGGAAGACTTTGGGCAGAAAACTCACTCTAACATTTACAGACTGTGTGACTCGAAGCAAGTCAATTTACCTCTCATTGTTCTGGATCAGAAATGTCAATATCTTAGGTATTGTGGCAGTTAAAATTCCCAAGGGAGGCTCAATCAGATTAAAATATAATTGGGAAATATTTAATAAAATTAAATAAAAGTACGATCCAACATATATAATGATCATTTGTGGTTTTCCGAGTCAATATGCCTGACCATCAAGGATCATTTCTGAGGCTAATTTTCTTTCTTTTTGGAGGTGGTGAGGCAATTGGAATTAAGTGACTTGTTCAGGTCACACAGCTAGTAAGTATTGTTAGTCTGAGGCTAGATTTGAATTTAGGTCCTCCTGATTTCAGTGCCAATGTTCTATCAACTGTGCCATCCAGCTGCCTCGAGGATCAGTTCTGTCTCAGTTTGACACCACTGCTCTAGGCAGCTCTTCAACAATTAAGTTATGGAGAAGGTTTCCAACTGAATTGGTAGAAGGGAACTCACCTGAGAGTTCCCAATAGCAATGAAAAATTTAAAAGTTCAGTCTCTTTCCCTATTCTCTTTGCCTCCCTTTCTGTCTCTTTATCTCTCTGCAATTTGAATGAAATGATTTGGTTACTATCTCCCTATTACTTTTATAGTTAATGTTTTGTGGAGTACACAGGTGGGTAAAATTATTCCTTTTTGTACTTTAAGAAGAGTACTGAGATTAAAGCTCATCTGTCAATTTACTGAAAGACATGGTAATGTTTTCAATAGGAAATAAGATATCACAAACCTTATCCTGTTCCCATATGATTTTTTTAAACTTCTAGTTCTTTATATTTTGAAAGTTTTTTTTATTTCAGATTGCTTGGAGATCATGAATATTAAGTATGGTAATACTCATTGTAATATTCTTTAATTTTTATGGATGGATTTTATATCTGAGCACTTATGGAAAATAATCATATATGATGATGCTCTGGTATAATTTATTTATTGAATTCTTAAGGACATATGAGTGATTTTACTTTTAGTATAGAAAATTTTCAACTGACAACATATGAATTTCTGGAATATATTTCTACCCGCCAGTCTTTTTAGATATTTGTATGTGTGGCATTCAGTTATTTTTAATTGTGTCTGACACTTTTTAACTCAATTTGGGGTGTTCTTGGCAAAAATACTGCGTTGGTTTGCCATTTCCTTTTCCAGCTCATTTTACATATGAGGAAACAGAGGCAAACAGGATTACAGAGCTCATAAGTGTCTGGAGACAGATTTGAAGTCAAGAATATGAGCCTTTCTGACTCCAGATCTAGTGCTTGATCCACTATGTCACCTAAATGCTGTTCTAGATATTTAGTTGATACTAAATTTTTGCAACTTGATGTATCATTATTCTATAATCTCCAATGATCAATGAATTCAGGCTACCTAAAAATAATATTTCTGTAATTTCTAATGGCAATCATAAATCCCTCCATTTCTATAAATGTGCTGCTATCCCAACTTTTACACTGTCAACTCAGGTTCCCAGGAATAGCTATTATGTGTTTTCAGGGCTCTACAAAATGCTTTTCAGAGATTGTGGTTTATCTTTTTGATGTTCTATAGTTTGAGAGGTCCCAATAGTATGCTTTTCACTATGACTGTCAATTTCATTATTAAGAAATTAGCTTTTAAAAAGTTAAATATTATGATTGTGTAGTGAAAACAAAAAGAAAAACAATAATATTTCCAACTCAGCTTAAGAAAACAAATATTTCAAAGTGATAACTCACATATCTTGATAGTTAGAATTCCTTTTTTTACCTTAGTGGACTGCTCAAAAAGTTCTCCTTAGGTATGATGTAGTTTTTTTTTTCTTTCTGCGCTTCTTGTGGAGTTATGAGTTCCCCTTCTTGAATTGACTCAACTATCATTCAGTATTTTTTTGTTGATAGATTTCTGGCTGAATGTTATCCATTGAGTGGATCTTAAATCTTATTCTTAGATTTTAACTTTTTCACAGATTTTGTCCAGAGATAAACTATTTGGTTATTTTCCTCTGATTGACTGGCATATATCCGTAGTCAGCCTTTAGTATTGTTTTATAAGTCGAGGTTTGTTTGTTTTAAATTATTTATGGAAAATACAATCTCACTATATATGCTGATCGCATCTATCAGTTGTCCTCTTTTTTTGGTGAGAAATCTTGGGTGGATATTTCTGTAGCTGCTTTGAGGTGATACATCTACATCTTATCAATCTTGCATAGGCTTTTATTTAAATACCTTTAAAGTATTTTTATCATTTTAAAAGCATATGCTGAAATTGGTATTGCACAAGTATTGGTTGTGCTAAATATTTTTCTTTGACTTCAGGATTCCAGAAAAGTCTCTTGGCATACTTAGTCTGAATTTTCTTCTTGACAGCATTATGCTTGATGTTTCTTGTCTAGAGAAGCCCAAAATATCTATACATATTCATATACCTTAAAATCAAGCTCAGCATTTAGTCACTGTCTTTCTTTGGCGTGCATAAAGAATTTTATACTTGTTGATTAAAATGACATTTTTATACTAGGGAAATTTCCATGAGATGAAGTAGTCAGAATTATTTTTCAATGGAGCCAATATAACTTGAAGTCATCTATGTACATCAAGTGATTAATGCAATATTTTAATAAACTTATACTTTGATTTGAAAGCTATGCTTTGTTAAATTCAGGACTGATGATAATTGATTTAAGGATAGGCAGAACCCTTTTGGGTTTAAATTGCCTCCCTGGAAGATGTCATGTTTTTTTTCTAATTGTCTTTGACAATGTTATATAGGTGGTATATTTTAGACAGAGAACAGTTTTCCATGTGGACATTGAAAACTATGACATTCTCCAATGCTTGATCTATTTTTTATATATTTGCAGTACTGACTAAGCCCTGAACTTGGGACCAAATGAAAGGTTTTCCAATAATAAGTAAATGTAGCAAGAATGTTATGACACTTTTGGGTGACTTATTCAATAATTCTTGGGGTCAATAATGAATTGCTCTCTACCCTTTACACCAGAACACTTTTTGACAAACCTTTTAAAATTCTCAATCAAAATATTGTTTTCCTGTAAATGTTTATGGATTTTAATAAGCAATATATTTTCTGAATGCTTTTTATAAAATACCTAAACCTTGAAGAATTTGTGACCAAACAAGAGACAGAAAATATTATAGGATGGAAAATAGATAATTTTTATGATATTAAATTAAAAAGGGTTTGCAAATCAGTGCAGCCAATATTAAAAGGAAAGAAGGACATTGGGAAAATTTTTACTGCAAATTTCTTTGATAAAGGCCTCATTTCTCAAATATATAGAGAATGGAGTCAAATTTGTAAGAATGTAAGTTATTTCCCAATTGATAAATGGTCGAGGGACATGAATATGCAGTTTTCAGAAGAAATAAAAGTTATCTCTAATCATATGAAAAAAGTTCTGAATCAGTTTTGATGAGAGAAATGCAAATTGAAACAACTTTGAGAAATCACTTCATATTTATCAGATTGGTTAATATGAAAGAAAAAAATTACAAATGTTGGAGGAGATGAGGAAAAATAGGCACACCAATGCACTGCTGATAAAGTTGTGAATTGATCTAACTATTCTGGAGAGCTATTTGGAACTAAGGCCAAAGGACTATTGTGCATACTCTTGACTCAGCGATACCACTTGTAGGTCTGTATTTCAGAGAGATTTTTTTTTTTTTTAATTTTTTTTTATTATATATATATATATTATAATATTATCCCTTGTATTCATTTTTCCAAATTACCCCCCCTCCCTTTATTCCCTCCCCCCGACGACAGGCAATACCATACATTTTACATGTGTTACAATATAGTCTAAGTACAATACATGTGTGTGAATATCATTTTCTTGTTGCACAATAAACATTAGAATCCGAAGGTACATGCAACCTGGGCAGACAGATATTAGTGCTAACAATTTACATTCCCCTCCCAGTGTTTCTTCTCTGGGTGTATCTACCTCTGTCCATCATTGATCAACTGGAAGTGAGTTGGATCTTCTTTATGTTGAAGATTTCCACTTCCATCAGAATACATCCTCATACAGTATTGTTGTTGAAGTGTACAGTGATCTTCTGGTTCTGCTCATTTCACTCAGCATCAGTTGATTTAAGTCTCTCCAACCCTCTCTGTATTCCTCCTGCTGGTCATTTCTTACCGAGCAATAATATTCCATAACTTTCATATACCACAATTTACCCAACCATTCTCCAACTGATGGACATCCATTCATCTTCCAGTTTCTAGCTACAACAAAAAGAGCTGCCACAAACATTTTGGCACATATATGTCTCTTTCCGCTCTTTAGTATTTCTTTGGGATATAATCCCAGTAGTAGCGCTGCTGGGTCAAAGGGTATGCACAGTTTGATAACTTTTTGGGCATAATTCCAGATTGCTCTCCAGAATAGCTGGATTCTTTCACAACTCCACCAGCAATGTATTAGTGTCCCAATTTCCCCACATCCCCTCCAACATTTGTCATTATTTGTTCCTGTCATCTTAGCCAATCTGACAGGTGTGTAGTGGTATCTCAGAGTGGTCTTAATTTGCATTTCTCTGATCAGTAGTGATTTGGAACACTCTTTCATATGAGTGGATATAGTTTCAATTTCAGAGAGATTTTTTAAAAAGGAGAAGCATCTAATATTTAGAGCTGTTCTTTTTGTGATGGCAAAGAATTGGAAGTTGAAGGGATGCTCATCAATCGTGAAACAAATTGTGGTGCATGATTGTGATGGAATACTATTGTATTATGAGAAATGATGGGCAGGATGCCTTCGGAAAAGACCTGAGTACAAATATCAAATAACAAATTTAAAAAGAACATAAATTATTTTATGGGATTAGAAAGCTAATAATGTGACATTTAAACTTGTCTGAAATTAGTTTTCAATCCTTACACTTACAATTGATAGTTGATATAATATTAATATTAATAATTAATAGCCAAAAAATTTACTGAACTCGTTATGTATGCTGAGTAATCCATTTTTTTAGACAAAGTGACTTTCTAATATAGTATGTTTGCACTTGTAAACATCTAAAAACCATAGATGTAAGAATGGGATTTAATGTTCATCATGCTAAATTTTTCACGTGTATTTTAGAACTGTTTGCAATGAAACAAAATTTAATTTTTGGCAAAAAAGAGAAAAAGATTTATATGACTATAGAAGACTATACGAACTGATACAGAGTGATATAAACAGAACTGGGAGAACATTGTACACAGAAACAGCAGCATTATGTCATCATCAACTATGAATGACTTAGCTATTCTTAAAAATGCAATGATTTAGGACAGTTCTTATCATGAAGACTGTTATCTGTCTACAGAGAAAGAGCTGATATAGTCTAAAGACAAATTGAAGCATATTTTTAAAAGTTTATTATTCTTTTTTTTGGGGGGGGTCTGTTTTCTTTTGCAATGTGGATAATAGGGAAATGTTTTGCCTGACTACACATGTATAATCTATATGAAACTGCTTGCCTTCTTAAGAAGAGGAGAGGGAAAGATTTTAAAATTCAATTTTTTAAAATAATAGCTTTTATTATCAAAATATATGCAAAGATGATTCCAACATTTAGCCTTGCAAAATCTTGTGTTCCAAATTTTTCCCTCCCTTTTCTCCATCTCCTCATCTAGACAGCAAGCAATCCAATTTATGTGAAACTTGTACACTTCTTCTATACATATTTCCACATTTATCATGCTACACAAGAAAAAATCATATCAAAAAGGGGAAAAGTGAGAAAGAAAACAAAAAGCAAACAAACAACAAAAAAGTGAATGTTGTGATCCACAATCATTTCCTATAGTTATGTTTCTGGATGCAGATGGCTCTCTGCACCACTCTATTGGAACTGGCCTGAATCACCTCATTGCTGAAAAAAAAACCAAAGTCCATCACAGTCGATCATCGCATAAACTCAAAATTTTAAAAATTGGAATAAAAACTTTTGTTTACTTGTAACTGAGAAAAAATAAAACAAAAAACTCTAAGCAAAGAAAATAAACATCAGGATCAGATGGACTTACAGGTGAACTCTATTAAAGATTTAAAAAAACCCATCATTTTAAATAAAATATTAGCAGAGGTTAAAACAACATATAAAGATTAGACACTTTGATCAAGTTGGAATTATACCAGGAATATAGAGTTGGTGTAATAATACAAAAAACTAAACTTAATCATATTAAAAAATAAATTATATAGATCTATATCTGCCATATATTTGGAGGGTCACTATTTCTCTGATTTTAAAATATATAATGGCTTCTAGGCAGAAAGATAGGGTCAGTCTTGTATCAGAAAGGTTAATAATTATGTTACTGTGGAGCATTTGAGCCAGTATTTCTGAATTTTATCCAGATCTACCACTTAACAGTTTTGCAGAAAACTTTGGTCTACAATCTTGATGTAACCATTGACATTCATTGTATTAATGGCACACTAGCTTTCTCTTTGATGTTTATTCTAACTAGCTCTTTCCTTATATTGAAATAGTTTCAACTATATAGATAACCAGAATTTTTCTACACATCCTCCTTCATTAGTACTTCTTTATAATTACTTTGCTGTTTGAGCTTCTATAGATGTTGGATTGATTGGATTTATTTTTACCTTGATGATTTGATTCTTATATTAACTTAATCTTTGGACCTTTGCCTTAAATTTTTGGTTAAGGACATTTATAATTTGGATATATTTTTGACTTCTGGATTCCATGCTGCATATATCATTTTCATTGCCTCTAATCAGGTGATACTATTCTAAGTGGTCTGCTAGTTAGATTCATGCTATTAAATTCAAAAAAGACTTTTTGGAATTTCAATTTAAGTATGTCCAACTCCTTTTCAAAATCTTTTGATGTATTGGTGCTTTTTTTGTCATTCATTTTGTTATTAGATATAATTCATGGAGTTTCCTTTATAATCATCAATGCTCACAGATTTTTAATTTTTCTTCAGATTTTAGCAGTTTCTCAATTTAATTTCATCTTTCAACTAACTTTGCTGAGGAATGGAGTTATATTTTATGATTGTCCTGTACCAATCAGCAAAATGTTAAGAAAGATAAAGTGAGCAACAGTCTATTGACAAAAATATTATGAACCTCTTCCCTTTGATGGGCAGGATCTTGTCCTGTTATAGTAGTCGTATATAATGGAAGAATTCCATAATTGTCAGTCTTCTTCATACATACTTCTGGTCTGCATCAGTCATCAGTGTCTCCTTAATGAAAGCATCCAGCAGGTAAGGAATTGGATTGTTCCAATGTATCTCATTTTCTTATTGTATTGAAACACAAAGAAGCCCAACTTTCCTCTGCTCCACTCAGTGTCAAGGTGTTCATTGTGACAGTTTCGAGAAAGGCTTGCTGCAACCTGATGATCTGCCATATATTTCTCAGATTCATAGGAACAGTTTTTAAAAAAGGAATGAAATATGCATTTATTAAATGCTTACTAGATGTCAAGAACTATGATAAGCACTTTGTAAATCTGATTGTATTTGATCCTCACACTAACTATTATTATCTCCATTTTACCACTATGATAACCAAAGCAGATGGGATGTAAGTGATTTTCTTAGGGTTACACAATTAGTTAGTGTCTATAGCCAAATTTGAATCTGGGTCTCCTTGATTTAGGCTCTCATTGTCTCCACCTTGCTGTTTAATTGCTCCTAATCCCACTCAATCATTGGTATCACCAGTGTCAAAATAGCCAGCATGTCAAGGTTTGTAATCAGGTTTTCACAATTTCAGTAGGCAGTCTTTAGCACATAATGTCCCTACTACATACCATCTTTCTTAGCATTCCTTTACTTTGCTGTCGTCCTACTCCCTACTTCTTTCCTCTCTCCACTCCCCACAGGCAATATAAATGATGATTTGTGCTTTTTCCTTCTGGAAGGAGAGTAAATTTCTAAAGGAAAGAGGTGGTTTCTGAAAGAATCACTCTCAGATGCAAACCCTGGATGATTCACATTATAACTGCCTTCTCTGACACTATACTTCTAAGTGGAGCTGGAAAAAGTTATCCAAATGCATGACAGGGACCAATACATATTTATGTTATATAATTTTAACAGGATCCTCATACCTCCCCAAGTAATTCTCGGTTCTATTGCCTACACTGACTGCTAAAAAGCTCTTCTCCAGCCTCCTAGGCCAACTCTTTCCTCACTCTCTCAGATAAAGCTCTGGGGTTATATTTTACTGAGTTTTTCCTGACTATCTGGAACTTCTTATCTCTGCTTCATAGTTGTCTTAGTTTCAAGTGTCACTTAAAGTACGACCTTTTAAAATAAAGCCCTTCTTCATCTTTATTAATCTTAGTGCCTTCCTTCTGATGTTATTTCCATTTTACCCAATATGTATCCTGTTTGTCCATAGCTGTGGTCATGTTGTTTTCTCTGTCCCTTAAATGGTAAGATCCTTGAGGGCAGGGGCTGTCTTTTGTTTTTATTTGTATCCCAAGGACTTAGTATGGCTCCTGGCATATCATGAGTGATTAACAGATGTTTATTTTTTATTTTATTTTATTTTTTGTTTTGTTTTTCTGAGGCAATTGGGGTTAAGTGACTTGCCCAGGTTTACACACCTAGGAAGTATTAATATCTAAGGCCAGATTTGAACTTAGGTCCTTCTGGATGCCTCTTAGCAAATGTTTATTGGTGGCCTGAGAAAATAGAGGCCATTACATAGGAACTCTCTCTTCTCTTCTCTGTATCTTATAGCTCCTTAACATTCCCTATGTTCTTTTCTTTTACTCTACTACTGATGATGAAGTAGCCCTTCTCTTTGACAAGGCTATCCCCTCTACATGACCCGGGAATCCCCTCTTGAATTTTCCTGAAGATTGCCCTCATCTCTTTTTCTTTAATTTCAATCTCTTCTTATTAAATAGTTCTTCCCTCTTGTTTACAAACATATATACAAGCATATTTAAATTCCTCCATATTTAAAAGTTCCTAATTATCATTTAAAACTTTGTTCTACATCTTTATTGGCATTTTCATCCAGACTCCAGGAAAAGTCAGTTACATTTATCATTTTCATATAACCTCTCATTCACTTTATAATCCTTTGTAATATGGATTAATCCTTCATTGCTCAGCTGCAATTGCTTTCTTCAAAGTTGCCACTGTTCAATCAACAAGTGTTTATTAAGTGTCTAGGCTCTGGAAGATACAATGATAAAAACCAAAGAATTCCTCTTTCCTCAAGGAGCTTATATTCCATAGTGGGAGAAAACACATACATAATATGTATGTACTATAAATATATTATGTTTTATGTATATGTACATATATATACATATATTTATGTAAAAATAAATACCAGGTAATTTTGGTGGGCACAACTCTAGTAGCTGATTTCAAGAAAGGAAGCTGAGGAAGAAGTATATGCCAGGCACTGGGTGCCAAGTGCATTCAGTGCAAAGACATTGAGATAGGAGCCAGAATATTGTGTGAAGAACAAGAAGGCTAATTTGATTGGACTGTAGTTTTTTAAAAGAAAAGAATTATATAATAAGGCTGAAAGGTTTTTTGGAGCAAGTTTTTGAAAATTTTCATATATGAAGGAGTTTATATTTGATCCTAGAGGAAATACAGGGGGTCCCTTCTCTTAGTTGAGTTTTAAGCTTTAATAAGTTAAATGTACAAACACAAGGGATGTGAAAACACTTTGGGAAAGTTACAAGAACCATAGAAGAGATGATCACTTTTTGATTAATTCCAGGCAGATACTATTTTGGAACAGAGAATGAAAAGAAAGCAGAAAGAGAACTTGTGGTAGGCAAAGTAGTGACAAAAGATCTTCAAAAAGTTATGTTTTAAAAAGTCATTATTATAAGTGAACAAACTCTAGTCTGCTTAACCCATGATAAATTTAGATGCATGTGTTATAGCTAGGGCTTATATTGTTTGATAGGCAATTCTCAGCCAATGTCTTCAAGCCTACCTGAGAATATGTTTTATGGTAACTCAAGAAGGAATAAACTATTGGTTATAGGGAATGGAACTGGAGCAATTCCCTATCATTTAGCTTTTTCCTCTAATCTAATTTCCTAGTGATGCAGCTAGGTGATGCCATAATATAGTGTTCTTAATTCGGTTTTCTTGGAGATCTCTGGAAGCAGCTTTCATTTCAGTTCAGTAATCACCACAAGAGTGGTTAAAGTCCACATCCTTTATTATCTCTTTGCCTGATGTTGGGCCTTTTAGTCTAGTCTCGGTCTTAGTGGGTGAAGTGCAGGAGGCCAGGCCAGCCATCGGGAAGATTGACGATTGTATTGAATTTCTCCCCTTGGTTTTGAGAGCTTAAGCTCCTGCCTGCAATCCTTTGTCTTCTCTGCCTCTCTATCAACCTAGCTTATGCTCTGCACTGAGAATAAACTAATCATCATATCACTAGGAAACCATTATTTGTTGTAAGATTAAATCAATCATGCTGAACTATGCTAAACTAGATAACCATTGCCTCATCAATTCCACTTACTACCTTGAAAGAAGTTCAGAGTTCTGGCCCATAACACCATAGTTCATAGAGTGCTCTGCTAGGAAGATATCTTTTCATGAGTTCAAATCTGGCCTAGACACTTACTAGTCGAGTGCCCTGGGCAAGACATATAACCCTGTTTGCCTCAGTTTTCTTATTTGTAAAATGAATTGGAGAAGGAAATGGCAAACCACTCCAGTATTTCTGCCAAGAAAACTCCAAATAGGGTCATTAAGAGCTGGAAACAATCGAAAAATGAATGAGCAATATCAACAATTTTGTTTTACTGATAAAGAAACTGAGGACTTGAGGAATGTGACCTATACAAGCTTAAATAGTAATAGAGGCAGGGCTACATTGCAAGTCTTTTCACTCTTGGTTCCATGTTCTTTCCATTACATTAGACTGAATCTTAAAGTTCTGTAAATATAAGCTATATCTGTAAATGTCAACTATAATTCTTACCATATCCAGTCCATCAAGGGGGCTCACAATTACAAGACTTTGATAGGAGTTAGAAATTGGGCTTAGCCTAACCTCTTCATGTTCACATACTGTGTAAGGAAATCAAGATCCAGAGAAGTCAGCTCAATTCAACCCAATTCAATTCAATAAACATATGTTAAATACTTTTTCTGTGCAAGGCAAAAAGAAGTGTTCTTTAAGGTCATACAGGAAAAAAATGGACTTTTAACTCACACTCTCTGACTCAAAATCCTATGATTTGTCCATTATACTATACTATCTTCTTGCCTTCCACTGACGACTTGCCTGTAGAATCTTTATTCACAATATAAATATAATAAACTAAGTAAGCAGAATAAATTACTTCATATGGTATAGCATTTTAGAGGTCCTGGAAGTTTCTCCTCTCCCCACCTTCTTGCCTACTATACCTGAAATCTTTCTAATAGGAAAAAAGCCCTATTAGAGCATTATCAGTAAGGTTTCAAATTCCTTCGTGGGACAGAGAATAGATGCTCTTCCTCAGACTCAGACTTATTCATACTTAAGGCTAACTGTAATATATTAGATCATGGAATCACAGAATTATATAATATCAGAGCTGGAAGATTATCTTAATAGTTATCTGGTCTAACACTATCATTTTCAAATGAGGAAATTGAGGCTTGGTGAGATAAGGTGATAAACTCAGGATCACATGGTGAATTAGGACAAAGCTGAGGCTAGAACTTCAGTCTCCTGACTTGTATTTTATGGCATTCTCCCTTACCCTATACAGCCTTCCTTGTCATAACATCCACAGAGCCAGTCATTTTGACAGTGGGAGAAAACTTAAAATGTATTGGGTCTGAACGGCAATGCAATATAGCCACAAAAACAAATTCAGCTGTGAAAGTAGGGAGAGACCTCAGGTTATAAGATCCATCGTGGGAGAGACAGGGTTGCTGGAATATCATGGGACTTCTGACTCTGGAGCGTTTTCTGTCAAGGGGTCAGAGCACAAGCAGTGTGGGGGAAGAAACCTACCCTCTGGCAGAAAGAAAGATGTCTTGCTAACAAGGTATAAATTCATTTGTTCCAACAATACTGAAGGAGTATAACTGCTATTAATACCCTTCAAATTTCTGTTCCCTGAGGCAAATCCCTATTTGCCCTGCCCTAGTTATGGATCTAATCACAAAATCTGGTTAATTACTGTGATGCAAAGTCCTGTTGAAAATTCCACTAGTACATGGCAGCAGCTAGAATATACAATGGTCCATTTTGATGGACATGGTACTTCTCAACAATGAGATGATTCAGACCAGTTCCAATGACCTTGTGATGATGAGAGCCATCTGCATCCAGAGAGAGAACTGTGGGGACTGAGTGTGGATCACAACACAGCATTTCCCCATTTTTTGTTGTTGTTTGCTTGAGATTTTATTTTCTTTCATTTTTTTCCTTTTTGATTTGATTTTTCTTGTGCAAGATATTTATATAAATATGTATGCATATATTGGACTTAACATACCATGTTTAACATATATTGGATTACTTGCTATCTAGAGGAAGGAATGAGGAAAGGGGGGGGGAAATTGGAACACAGGGTTTTGCAAGGGTTAATGTTGAAATATTATCCAATATTATCCATGCATATCTTTTGAAAATTAAAAAGCTTTAATAAAAATATTAGTTAAAAAAACAAAAAAGAAAATTCCAGTACTAGATGGCTTTATAAGACTAAGTTATTTGCCTTTGCCCGCTACCCTGGACTTTTTCTCTGGAAGCCTAATGTAAATCAAGAGACTCTCTTAACATGACCCAGATTAAACCCCATCAGAAGCTCATGGAACAGTAACTGGTCTTGTTGTCTTTGAATAGGAAGGACAGTGACATGCAGTGTGAGTCAATTCCCCCTTGTTATGACTTTCCTCACTCCCAGCTGACAGCTCTGTGGATCTTGTGGCCCTGCCCTTGGCTTGGGAGGATCTGGAATTGAGGCATCAAAAGTCCTCCAAGCTGGTATTTTATCTCCTGACACTTCTCAGTAGGCTTAGAAGTCTCCTTGATTTCTGAAAAGCCTTCTTTTTTTGTGTGTGAAAGAAACCGAAAAATCAGCCTCCTGCTTCGTATTGGAAACCTAAGAACCAGAGGAAATCTAGAGGCAGCACTGAAAAGCCAGTATCAATCACTTCCCATCAAGGTTTCTGAACAAAAGCATTATTTAAATGGCTGGAGGCTAAATAAAATGTAAAAAAAAAAAAAAAAACCAGAAAGAGGGCCCAGCATGTTAGATTAGTGAGGGTCTTCAGAAGTAAACACACTGAGAGAGTCTTCTGTGGAGTGAATGATGGCGGTAAGGAAAACAGCTCACCTTGCGTGATAAAATATTTAGGAGTTAACTTAACACCACCATGCTTTATAAAGAAGAACACTCATGAATTTTTAAATTATTTTGTAAATCACGTTGAAGGCTGACAATGCAGATTTAACACTTTGCCTGAGATATAAATACCAAGTTATCCCCTCATTATGTTAACACAGGGAATTGTGTGAAAGTCTTTCCCTCTGATCTGTCAGGAAACTGTTATCCTGCACCTGATAAAAGCATCTCCCCTCCCCCTCCTGGTTTGAATGAGACATATCCCCTATGTTGTGAGCTGTTGGGGGCGGGGGTGCTCTGGGAGAAAGCTATCACATCTGGGAAAGAGATTGGGAAGGTGAGACTTGGATGTCTATTAACTCAAATAGCATGGGGCATGAATGAGACATGCTCTCCACCCACAGAGGAGTGGGTGGTTGATTGAAATGAGTTGCATTCCCCCATATCCTCCCCACTCCCTTATAGCTCTTTCCAAAGAGAAGATACTTGGTGAAGAGTTTTTTCCTCTTCCTCCCTTCTTTTCTTCTTTTCTTCTTATTTTGGTTCCTGGAGATTACTTAATACTGGAGACTGTCATGGAATATTAACTTCCTAAAAAGAGATTTTACTTCTTGGGCATTGCCTCAGTGGGCCTATCTGAGAAGACTGAGGAGCATACAATTCAATATGTTCCTCTATCATGATTTTGAAACTGTAAAGGGACTTGAGAAGATCAAATGAGACAGCAACAAGCATTTATTAAGTACCTACTATATATAGGACTTTGGTCTAGGAACTAGTGAGTGAGTGGGGCTGGGAGAGTGGGAGGATGGAGAGTGGGAAGGAGGGTATATAAAAAATGAATAAGCCATAGTCTGTAACAGGATCATAACTAGAGCTTTATTCCAGGAAATGGAAACTAAGAGGACCTTAAGAGCACCTATAATTCTTCAACATAGGAAATAATCGAGCTTATCACCTGCTGGCCAGGCCATGTATTTGGGAATCAAAGGATCACAAGTCTAGAACTGGCAGGGGATGAGTTCCTCATTGTTCCTCATTTTCTGCCATATTGGTGGATTCCCTTCCTGGATCCTGAAATTTCTATTTCACTGCCTTGGAGAGTGTCTTGGATCTCTACTCCTGTGGGACTTTACGTTCTTAAATCTGAAGTGTCACATCTCTATCTCAAATGAATGTATCTTTGCCTCAGCTACTTTATGGTGCTTGACCCAAGACTCAAGAATTGCTAATTATTATCATGGTCCTCAAGAATTTTACTATCTTAGAAAGAGAGACAAGACTCATACATAGAAAGATAACTAATAATATCAGGAATCTGAACATAAAGGAGTAGGGACAGACTCTAGAAATGTCATTGGGTGCTATAAGAATTCAAATGAGAGACAGATCATCATAGGCTGAATGATCAAGGAAAGATTCTTAAATAATAAAGGACCTTAATTATATTTTGCTCATCTGACCACCATTTTACCACATCCTACAAGTCACTATTGTGCTATAATAACAAAGTCAGATGAGCATCTCTAGCTTGAGGTAGGGGATAATCTCACATGTTCTTCTTGCTTGTGGCAGATAGATTGACAAATAGATAGACAGATAAGTAGATGATTGAGATAGACAAAGTTTTACTAAGTTCTTATTGTGACAGGCACTGGGCTAAATTCTGATCATACAAATACAACAAAATAAGATGGTTCTTATTCTCAAGGAGTTTAGATTCTAATAAATGAAGACAAAACATTAAGAGGAACTAGAAAGGAGAGGGGCAGGAAGAGGAAAACATTGTTTTTTTTTTTTTATAATAGCTTTTTATTTTTCAAAATGCATGCAAAGATAGTTTTCAAAATTCACCCATGCAAAACCTTGTGTTCTATACTTTTCCTTCACTCTCCTCACCTCCCCCCTTCTCTAGATAGCAAGTAATCCAGTATAGATTAAACATGAGCAATTCTTTTAAACACATATTTCCATATTTATCATACTGTACAAGAAAAATCAGATCGAAAAGGAAAAAAAGATGAGAGAAAAAAGCAAGCAAACAAACAACAACAATAAAGGTGAAAATACTATGTTGTGATTCTCATTCAGTTCCCACTGTCCTCTCTCTGGATGCAGATGGCTCTCTCCATCATAAGACTATTGGAATTGCCCTGGATCACCTCATTTTTGAAAAGAATCATATCCACCAGAGTTGATCATCACATAATCTTCTTGTATACACTGTTCTCTTGGTTCTACTCTCTTCACTTAGCATTTAAGTCTCTCTAAGCCTTTCTGAAATCATCCTGTTGATCGTTTCTTATAGAAAAATAATATTCCATAACATTCATATACCATAACTCCATTCTTCAAATTGATGGGCATCCCCTCAGTTTCCATTTCCTTGCCACAACAAACATATTTGCACATGTGAGTACTTTCCACTTTTTTATGATCTCTTTGGGATACAGATGCAGTAGAGACACTGCTGGATCAAAGGGCATGCATAGTTTTGTAGCCCTTTGGGAATAGTGAGGAAAGCATTCTCAGGGGGGGCAAGGTTGGTAGAAAGAAAGTAGAATAATGTAGAGTATATACTCTCTCTATATATGCTATATAGAGAGAGTATATACTATATAATGGGATTGCTGACCTGTTTTTCATCATAATAAAAGACAATGAGGTAAAGTGGGCCATGCACTGGATTAGGAATAAAGAGACTTTCTCCTAGAGCTACAACTTTTACTTAGAAGTTGGATACTTTCTTTCTTGTTTGCTTTTTTGGAGATGTTTGGAATTAAGTGATTTGCTCAGGATCATACAATTAGTATGTGTTTGAGACTGAATTTGAATTCAGATCCTCCTGACTTTAGGGGAATAATCTTAAGCAAACCTTTTTGCTTTTGTGGGCATCATCTACAAATTGGGATATGGGACTGGATGTGTTCAAATCCTGACTCTGTAATTTATTACTTATATGATGCTGACCAAGTCACTTAGTGTCTTTGGCTAGCAATAAAAAGAAGTAAATGAGCTCTCAGATTTTTTTCTAGCTCCAACTCTGAATTTAGGACTGCACAGTCTGTAGCTTCTTTCAATAAAGCAAGCAAGTAATCTATCTCTCTATCGTAAGCATTTATTAAGTGCTTACTAATATGCCCGATGCTATATTATGAGCTGAGGATACTATGACAAAAATAAAACAGTACTTGCCTTCAAACATGACATATATAGGTATATAAAAGTAATTATAAATTATTTATAAATACAAAATATTTCAAATACATAATATAAATAACTACATAGATATATAAAATAAATATACAAAGTATCATTTCTGGCTCTCATATTCTTGCTCTATGAATTACTATGTGATCTTGGATAAATAATTTTATTTCTTGGGGGACTCTATTTGAAAAAAAGATTAATTCAGCAGCGTGATTTCTTAAAGTCTTTTTGTCCATATAGTTCTGACCTCTAAATAATTTCAAAACAGACAAACAAACAACAATACCAATAGGGCATAAACTACCTAAAGATGAAGTCTAGTTTGGGTCATGATGTTATAAGAGTAAACTAGGATTTAAATTGAACACATTTGACCATCCATGTCTGGGTAAAAGAAATTAGGATGGGTCAACATAGAAAACACATTCAACTTTGAGACAGGTTTGATGAGGAGGAAGAAAAGGCATTAAATCCATCAAAATAAGTAGAGTCTCTTGTTTCTTCTTGCCATTCCAGGCTAAACCTCAACCCACACATCAATTTGTTAGATGGCAAGACAGAGCAATAACGGAGGCAAGCTGCCATTAGCAGACAAGACAATTTCATCAAACAAAATCTCACAAATAATATATTGTTGTTTGTCATCAAAACACTTAATACACGAGAGGCCTTTCCAAAAGCTCCTCTAATCAATTTCTTCTAATTTACCAACTCTGTGGATCCATGAGAGCAATAGTAATTTCATATTTTACAGAGCCACAGAGGTTACGACAATTGATTCAGTTCTGGAAGGTATTGTAATGACTTTGAATGAACTTGAAGGATTTTGCATTTGTTTTCAGGGGCTGTTAGAGAAAGTGATTCAAACTCTGCCACACGGGCACAATTTGTAAAGGTTGTACATGAAAACGACGGGATTAGCTTTTTCACAGAGACAGCTATCTTCTTGTCATAACCTCGCTGCTCGCGAGGCAAGCTGATCCCGGCGCTGAAACACTTGACTTCCTTTTTTATCTGTATCTCTGCGGTAGCAGAAATCATTTCTAAACATCTGAAGGGAAAAAAGGCAATTATTGAAAATCCGCCTAGAATGACTTGGTTTTCTAAATTGTGTTTCTTTAACAAGCATACCCAAAACAAGCTGGCCGAAATAGAGTGGGGGGGGGGGGGAATTTTGCTTCTTGGTTTTAGTTCTGCTGAAAATAAATGTTTCCATTCATTTTGATTGCTCTGACATTGGCCCAGTCTTTGGAGATACAGTGAAATCTGAACTAACTGCAGTGTTGGAAGAATGAGGTCATAGATTATAAATTTAGTGTTTAGAGGGACTTTAGAAGCTATTTTGTTTAGCACTCTCATTTCACAGAAGAGGAAACTGAGACCCAGAGAGGTAAATGAATTGCCTTGGATTGCACAGGAAATGAGAGGCTGATTCAGGAAATGAACTCAGATGCTTCAATGTCCAATTCAATGGTCTTTTCACTCTATTAGATGCTTTGATTTATTTAATTTTCTAATTAGCTGAGGCAGCAAGGAGTAATGAATAGGGAGTAGCCTACAAGGTAGGAAGATCTGGGTTCAGGTCCTCCTTGTGACATATATTATGTGTGTAAGATCTTTGTGTGATCTAGGCAAGATTTTGAGATATGAAGAAGTAACTGACCTAGATTGGTAGAGAGACTTTCCTCACCTAGGAATTCCCTTTCCCAATGAAATAAAAAGTCTAGTCCCTATTCCCATTCTAGCAGAGGTTTATACAGAAAGTCTCTCTCTCTTTTTTTAATTAATTAGTTTTAATACACATTGCTTTATGAATCATGTTGGGAGAGGAAAATCAGGACAAAAAGGAAAAACCATAGGAGAGAAAAAAAAACAGAAAAAAAGAAGCAAACATAGCATGTGTTGATTTACATTCAATCTCCTAGTTCTTTTTCTGGATGCAGATGACATTTTCTGTCCAAAGTATTGGGATTGCTTTGAATCACTAAAGAACCAAGAGTTTCACACTTGATCATTGCACATTTTTGCTGTTACTATATACAAAGTATTCCTGATTCTGCTTGTCTTGCTCAGTATCAGTTTGTATAAATCTTTCAGGCCTTTCTAAAATCAGTTTGTTCATTATTTTTTTTCCTAGAACAATAATATTCCATAACATTCATATACCACAACTTGTTCAGCCATTCCCCAATCGATGAGCATCTATTCATTTTCAAATTCTTTGCTACCATAAAAAGAGCTGCTAAAAATGTTTTTGCACATGTGGATCCTTTTTCATTCTTTATAATTTCCTTGGAATACAGACCCAGTAGTAGTACTGCTGGGTCAAAAGAGTATGCACAGTTTGATGGCCCTTTGGGTTTAGTTCCAGATCAGAAAGTCCTTGTTGAAAAAGAATGTTTTTAGTAAAAATATATTTAATGTTCTTAATGCTTTACTGAGTATAATCTATGGAATATATGACTTTATCTTTGCCCATTGAGAATCCAGCAACACTTACATTACCATGAATATTATAATTTCTTATTGTTTGAGGAAGGTATGTAACCCTAGATAATGTAGGCTCATAGGTGGAATCAGTCTTATTTTTATTATGACATGTTCCTTTGTCCTAAATACCTACTATGTAGGAGAATATTCCAGTGAATTAAAAGTTTTGATCAATGGAATCTTCCTTCCTTCCTCCTTTTCTTCTTTTCCTTCCTTCCTTCCTTCCTTCCTTCCTTCCTTCCTTCCTTCCTTCCTTCCTTCCTTCCTTCCTTCCTTCCTTCCTTCCTTCCTTCCTTCCTTCCTTTCTTCTTTCCTTCCTTCTATCCTTCCTTCCATCCTTCCTTCCTTCTTCCCTTCCTCTCTTAGTTTCTTTCTTCCTTCTCACTGGGACTGGGAACAAGGAAAAATAATAACTTGGATGGTGGGTGAACTTGAACTCCCAAAGAGGAAATTGCATTATCTCTTGAGATAGCCCATTTCATTAATTTTTCCTGATTGACCTCTTTCCAAATTCTAACTCATCATCAGAAATTTTGTTCTCTGATCTCTAGCAAAAGCAGTTAGGTGACATTGTATATACATAACTGGAAATGGAGCCAGGAAGATCCAAGATCAAATACTATCTCAGACACTTACTAACTTTGTGACTTTGGGCAGACCATTTAATCTCACTCATCCTCACTTTCTTCATCTGCAAAGTTGGAATAACAAAAGTCCTAATCTCATAGGATTTTGTGAGGATCAAAATGCTCTGTAAACCTTAAAGAATTATAAAAATGATATCATTAGTTAGTTCTATTCTTTCCTTTTCATGGCAATTATTCACATTTTTGAGAGCAGAGATCATGTCCTCCTTAAGTCTTTTCTTTCCCAAGCTAAACATTCCTATCAATTTATTCTCATACGGTATGGATTTAGGTCTTTTACCCCTTTGGTTTTTCTATTGTCTGTTTTCTAGGATGTCAACGTCCCTCAAAAAATATGGTGCCCAGAATTAAACACAATACTCCAAATATGGATTGTGGTAGATGCAGAGGTATGATCGCCTTTTTTGTTCTGGACAAGATTCCTTATTAATGTAGCCTAAATGAATAATAAATTATAAAACAATTGCTTTATTTTCTTGGTTGCCATATCATTGTCTTATGGTATTGAGCATAATTTTAAAGTTACTTCAATTTCTAGGATTATATGACTTTGATTAGAAACTTTTATTGTAACAGGGTTTCAAACAATTGATTTATAGATTCAGAGTTGGAAGGGACTCTTGTGAGCATCTAGTTCTATCCTCTCATTTTTTAGGATTTTAAATTAGAATTTTAGAATTCATGTTGCTTAAGTGGCAGGCCCAAGATCACTAAACAGCAGAAGCAGGATCCAAATCTAGCCTTCCTGACCCCAAATTCAGGGCTCACATTCTTTTCTAGGAACAGTTTTATGGGAAGAAAGCACCCCAGTTATTCAGGTAGACTAAATGGCATAAGGAAATCTGAGGAAAGGACAGATAACTAACTAGGAGGCTGGTGATAACTTTGTTGGTGAACCCATTTTTTATAGAATGGGTGCTGACATTTCAGAATGTATGACCAATTTCTTAAAGTAGGAAATCTCAGTTAAGAGTTGCATATCACCAGAGCTGCCTCAGCATTTGTTGCTTCTTCCATTTCTTCCATTTGCATTCTTTTATCTACTTTTCCAAAGAAAGGAAGTTTTTCTTTGACATTAATAGAGACCTTTCTCATATGTCATAATCTGACAATAAGCTTCCAACTTCTCATGATTCAGACTCACTTATTATCCATGCATTCATTCAACCAACAAATATTCATTATGTGTATTCTGTAGGCACTTAGAACACAAATACAATGAATGAAACAATTCTTACTTGCACGGAGCTTACAAGATTGAATAGGAAAAGACAATAAGGATGTGTAATTATACATGGAATAAATATAAAAAGTATAAATACAAGTAGTTAAATGAAAGATAGTTTGAGAGGCAGGAGAGGAGAACAGGAAAGACTTCAATATAATGCTTGAACTGCCTCTTAAAGAAATAATTTTTTTTAGGCAGAATTGAGAAGGGAGCACATTTCAGGGATGGAGTACAAAGTCATGGAAACAGGAGATGGAAAGAAAAAGCTAGTATGACTGAATTGCAGAGCGTATATATGTATGTGTAGGGAGTAAAGTACAATTAGGCTGGAAAGTCAGATGAGGACAAGTTGTGAAGGGTGCTAAAAGCTGAACAGAGGAGATTATATATGATGCTAGAAGCAATAGGAAGACAGTGCAGTTAGTTGATTAAGGGGATGACAATCAGTTCTAGACCTGAGGAAAATCATTTTGATAAGAATGTTGAGGATATAGTGAGGTGGTAAAGAACTTGAGATAGGACAAATTAAGAGTTTGTTGCAATTGCATAAGTGGCAGGTGATGAGAGACTGAACTAAAATGGTGGCTGTGTGAGTAGAAAAAAGGCATCAGATGCAAAAGATGTGGCTGCTAAAATGGCAAGGGTTGCTAGAATATAAGGTGAAGTAGAGTGAAGAGTTAATTATAGTGCCAAACTTATGAACTCAGTTCGAGAATGGAGTAATTCTGGCACTTGAAATAGAAAAGAAAATATTGAGGAAATGGTTTTGAGGGAAAATAGTTTTGTTTTAGATATACTTGACATGTATAATAGACAATTGGTGATGAAGACTGCTGTTCAGAATAGAAACTGGGACTGGATATATAGATTTGGAAGTAATTGATATTGTACAATAATTAAATATATAAGTAGGGATGAGATCATCAGGAAATAGATTTGTGAGGAGACAAAAGTAGGAGGTTTAAGAAAGAACCTTAGGGGCATAGCCACACTTAGAGAGTATTATTTGGATGATTGACCCACCAAAGCTGATGAGTGCTGAGACAGGGGCAGCAGAACTAGTAGACTAGTGTCAAAGCTAAGAGAGAAGAGAATATGCAGGAGGAAATGATTATTAAAAGGGTCAAATGCAGTAAAGGGATCCAGAAGAACTAAGAATGCAAAAAAGATGGCCAAATTTATCAATTCAGGTCAGAATTTACAATTCTGGCAATTTAGCAGAGAAATTCAGGCCAGTTATCAGACTGCAAGGAATTGAGGGGTGACTAAGTAAAGATTAAAATAGAATAGGGATATAAACAGAATTTTCTAGGAGTTTGGCTGAGAAATACAAGGAGACATACCGGATGTATAGAGATGGGAGAATTTTTTTTTTTTTTTTTTTTTAAGATGGGAACTTGGGACTGTTTGGATATAGTGAGGAAGGAATCTGTAGATAAGGAGAGATTGAAGATTAGAGAGAAAATGATGATGGCAAATATAGTTTTCTGGAGAAGTTAGGAGCAAATGGGATCAAGGAAAGGTACATAAGGGCAAGTTTGCCTTGACAAAGAGGTCATTTAATATATACTTCCCCTAAAAACTATTCCATATATGAGGCAGCCTCCACTCAAAATCTTGACTCATAAGCCTCCTTCCTCAAGTTTATTTTATTAGACTAACCGGAATGTACATACACACACATAAGGACATACATACACACACAAACACACACACATTTACATAGATGTACATATATATACACATATATGTATATATGGTAGGTTTGAAGTCAGACATTTAATTAAATAGCATGGCAAAACCCATCTGTTGAATGAGTTGATGAACTCAAGAAGCAGAGTAAACCACATATTTTTTGAAATGACCAAGGAGGGATTTTTTTGTGTTCGACCATGAACATTTGTTATAGAGATTTTGTTTTTCTTTTTTTAATTGGGTATGAGTGGGAAGGAGGGAATAGGACTAGAGTTTCAAAAAAAGGTAATAAAGTATGTTTCTTGTATCTTTTCTTTTCCTTCCCTTCCCTTTCCTTCTCTCCCTCTTCCCTCCCCTTCCTTCCTTCCCTCCCTCCCTTCTTCCTTCCTTCCTTCCTTCCTTCCTTCCTTCCTTCCTTCCTTCCTTCCTTCCTTCCTTCCTTCCTTCCTTCCTTCCTTCCTTCCTTCCTTCCTTCCTTCCTTCCTTCCTTCCTTCCTTCCTTCCTTCCTTCCTTCCTTCCTTCCTTCTTTCCTTCCTTTCTTACAGATAAGCAAGACAGCTTTGCAAGTTACATGCTGAATTTATTGTATTTTTTTTAAGGTAAAGGCAAGCTGTACATAATGAATATATGTGATTTCATATACAATTCTCATTTCTCTTCTATTTTATTTTCTCTTTATACACATACACATATAACACACATGAATACCCACATATGGATATGCGAATTTTATTTGGGCTTTTTAAAATTGAGACTTAAAAAAAACATAGCATAGCAAAATGGATAAGGAAAAATTTCCCTATATGACCAGGGGTACATTCTTCCACACATTAGTGACATATAAAGGGAGGAAGGACATTCCCCTAATAACTGCTTCTCTGTGAAAAGTCTAAACAGTGAACTTTTGGGCTTTAGACAAGGAAGGATAGCCAACACCTTCAGAAACTTTGTAGGTGACAGTAATTAGCTACTATAGGGCTGGGAAGTGGAGCAAGAACTTAGTTATAGCCATGTGAAACATAGGTGAGAGTTTTTTCTTTTGGTCCTACTAGTGTTGTACAGAGAATTTCTGCTACACTATTTGGAAGTATTAGAGATCAATCTATCAGGCACTTGATAAGCATTTAGATTCTTACTACATTTTATCAGGCCCCTAGGCACTGGGGAGACAAACATGCATATGAATATGCATGAATACATATATTTATATCTTTAATCACATAAATGAATGCATATAGAAAAATATACCAGATAAATACAATAACAATCATAGTTAGCATTTCTGTATCATTTTAAGGTTTGCAAAGTTCCTTACATGTACCATCTTACTTAATCCTAATAGCAACATTTTGAAATGTCATCATTATTCCCATTTTACAAATGAAGAAACTGAGGTGAGAAGAGGTAAAATGATTTGACAAGGGCTATAGCTAGTAAGTTTTTAAAGCAGGATTTCAATTTATGTCTTACTGACTCTAAGTCCAACACTCTATCTACTATGTTCTTCCTAGTTACCTCTTACTTACCACAAAGTAATTTTTCTTTCCACAGAGAAAAAGCAAAAACAGTTGCAGAGATAAGAAAGGTATTATGTAGAAAGTGGCCCTTGAGCTTAGCTTTGAAGGAAACTAGAGATTCCAAGAGGTAGAGATAAGGAGGGAATAAGTTACAAGCATAAAGGATAGATTGTACAAAGTCATGGAAACAAAATTGCTGGTATATGCATCGTGTGGTGGTAGAGAAAAGCTTTCCTTATGAGGGGCTATGGTGGCAATAGAACACTTGGAAAAGATGGATGCAGAATAATTACCTGTATAGATTGGGAATTGTAGTGTAGTGTCAGGGAGCAAAATGTTGATCTGGGACTCCTCCCCCTGTGTTGTCACTGGGATGTATGGAAGTATTAATAGGTATCTGCAGTCATATGGGCCTATGTCTCATGTTTCCTCTGCACTTATACACAGCATGTATCATTGGGGAATTATGTGATGATGACAGGCAGTGATAGATTAGATCTAGCCATAGCTGTCTGAAGTAAACCAACTGAGCTTGCTTCCATTTTCCTGTCTCTAGAGAATGCAGTCAACAGTGACACTGAGCTTCTATAGTCATGTTGTGATGATAAACTTAGATGACTGAAACTTTCAAGTAACTTCTCAAATTAGTACTACTGTAGGCCCTTTTTGGGGGTAAATCCCAAAGCTCTTGCTCTCTGGTGGACCCCCTCTCCCCCATTAAGTTTTTATTTCCAGATGTTTCAGCTTTCTGTCCATTCAGAGTCATAAGATAACCCATCCTGGGTCCAGTGAAACTACTTTTTCCAGCTCCACCCACATCCTATTTTGTTAATGATCCATCACTCTATCCCCTTGCCTCTGAAATCCCTACAATACCATTTTATAATACTGTAAATATTTTAGACATACAATGATGAAAAGAATTTCTGTTCAGTGTTAAGAGAAAGATCATTTCATCATTAGGAGCAGTGGGAGCTGAAGTTTGAAAGATAACATCCTGGTCACACCCAACTGGCTCCAATGAGCCCTTCTGACCTTTTCCTATCATTGCTTCATAGCAGTTGCCTTGAGGAAGCTCAGGGATGTCTGGGCCTTGCTTCCAGGGGAGTTTCTGATGACCATGTCTTCCCACCTGCTCACTTATTTCATTATCTCTCCCCTCAGCACACCAGCAGGCTGCTGCCAGTGTCCGAAGCTAATGTTCCTGAACAACCCATTCCCAGTGAACTTGAACATGCTTTCAATTATACACTGCAGATCTGCAGCCTCCTCCCTGCTTGGAGCCCATATCAAGGGTTGATTTCTCTCTTTTAGAACTTTCTATCAGGGGTCTGGGTGCCACTGTGAAGTAGTAATTAGGAAAGTTTGGTAATGGAAAAAGAGGTTGAGGTTGGGAGGGATGGGGGAGTTAGAGAAGGGATTGTCATGTGATTCTTGTCTAAGTTCTTGAAAACTCATCCTCCATTACTAAAATGTAGGGAGATAAAGAGCTGATAATTAGGAGAAGAGAAAGAATAATAACAACAATAATACTCAATAGGTATGGATTTCATCTATAAAACTATTAGTTTTAAAAGAATTTTCATAAAGTTGATCTCGTTTCATTTTCAAAGTAATGTCAGTCAAAAACATTTATCAAGCATTTATTATGTGCCAGGCCCTGTGCTAAGTGTTAAGGTTACAAAGAAAGGCAAAAGTTCGTTCTTACTGTCAAGGAACTCTCAAGGAGTATAACAGAGAAGTCAATATATAGAATAAATCAGCAATAATCAATAAAGAAAGGGCAAATAGCATTAAGGGTAATACTTTTGTAGGAAGAAGGATGTTATTTGTGACTTGAAAGAAGCCAGGAAAGCTAAGAAGTAAAGATGGGGAAGGGGAGCATTACAGGAAGGAGGAATTAGTGAAAATGATAGGAGTCTGAAGATGGAATGTCTTGGACAAAGAACTTCAAGGAGTCTACTATCATTAGATCAAAGAGAATGTGGAGGGGTTGGGAACAGGGAATAAAGTATAAGAAGACTGGAAAGGTGAGAGAGACATGTTATTAAGGACTCTGAATGTCAAGCAGAGGATTTGATATTTGATCTTGGATTAAAGAAAGCCACTAGAATTTATTAAAAATGGGGATGATATGGCCTTAAGAAGATCACTTTATTAGCTGAGGGGAGGATGGATTGGAGTGGTATGAGTCTTGAGGCAGGAACTATTGTAATAGTCTGAGGATGAGGTGATAGGGTGCTAACAATGCTAGAAGAAAGATGAGAAAGAATTTAAAAGATGTCATGAAGAGAAAATCAACAGGTCTTGTTAAAAGATTGAATATGAGAGAAGGGTTGAGAGTGACACTTAGGATGCGATCCTTGATGAATGGGAAAATGGAGGAAAATACTCTGGACAATATAGGGAAGTTAGGAAAAAAGAGTAGAGTTTTCGGGTCTGGCAAACAGATAATGAATTTAGTTTTGGATATATTGAATTCAAGATGTTTGTGAGATATCCAGTTTGAAATGCCCGATAGACCATGGGAGATATCATATTGGAAGTCAGCAGAGGTTAGGATTGGATAAGTAGAGTGAGATTAATCAGCATAGAAATGATAATGAATGGGAATCGATAAGATTATCATAAGCAATAAAGCAGTTGGGGGAAGGAAGGGGATCTAGGGCAGAGCTCTGGAGAAAATCTTCAGTTTTGGGGCATGATCTGGATGAAATTCCAACCTGAAAAGGAGCCTTCATAGAGATAACAGAACCAGAATAGAAGCGATACATGAAAACCTAGAAAGAAGAGAATGTCAGTAAGAGGAAAGAGATTGAAAATGTCATCATCTGAAAAGAAAGATGATTGAAAAAAGACCATTAGATTTGGCAATTAAGAGATCACTGATAACTTTAGAGATAGTAGTTTCAGTTGAATGTTGATGCCAGAATCTGGATTGTTGGAAAGTTAAGAAGAGAATGAGAAGAAAAGGCTTTGTGTAATAGACTGTATTAGATTTGAAAACAAAGAGAGAAGCTGGGAAAGAGTGATCTTTTCTTTACCCTCTATACCACTATGCTGTTAGTTACAAAGCAAACATTGGGATTGGGATTGGGCAGAAAACAGGAGGCAAGAGTAGGAGATTGAGGAAGAAGGGACAGAGGAAGAGGCAGTGGTCATGAGAGATCAGAGCAAAGAAAAATGAAAGAGAAATAATTTTTCAATAGCAGGAAATTGAAAGTTATCAAAGTGTCACATATATACTATTTAAGTATCTTGATATAGTATTTTTCCTTGTCCATTTAACACAATCATTTTAAAATGCTGATAACCAATTATTTGTTCTTAGACTATTATTTGTCTGAAGATAAGTGGTATTGTGGAGGGTTCCATAAAAAAGCAATTAGCATTGCCATCTATCTCAATGAAAGACAATAATATTAATTAATAGCCATACCAGAGAATAACACAAGTTTTTTTTTAAACCCTCTACAATAGAGAAATCTGCAGGGGCCAAATTTTCTCCAACTGCATCTCTGACAGGTGCCTATTTATTTTTGTAACAAGTAGATACTGTCGGCATCTTCAGTCACAGAAGGGCAATTCTTTAATTCTGTCATTGGAACTGCGAGGATGTATCTAGACCATGAGACTGAGGCTGGATTGGAGACTGAAAAAGCAGGAAAGGATGGTGATAGGAAAAGGCAGGATCAGAACTAGGAGTCCTTAGCCAGACATGGTACTGAGAATAAGGGATGCAAAGAAAGACAAAAAATAGTCTCTACTTTCAAAGTGCTCACAGTCTAGCAAGGGGGAGCATGCAAAAAGCTTATACAAATATCATAGAATAATTTTGGGGATGGTCTCAGAGGGATTAAGATTAAGGAGGATGAGGAAAGACTTTATCATGAAGAATAGAGGTTTATATGGGAGATGTTATGAGATAGAAATGATAGGACTTATGATCAGATATGGAGGTGACTCAGGCTTTCATGGCACAAAATTTAAAAGCTATTTTATTCTTTTTATTTATTACATTGCAATTTGGGGATTTGTCACTAAATATTTAATAATGCTCTTTTATGATACTTAACCTCAGCAAATAGGCTATTCCAGATGTGAATAAAATGAGACTGGTGAGATAAAGTGCCCAATTAAGTCTCTTAACCATGGTTTTTTAAAAAATAAAAATGTATAATAGAATTTGGACTATATTTGTAGAAAAGTAAGTCATGTCCCCAATACAGACCATGTGCTTAAAATAAGATCACTTTGAAAGGCATACATGCAAATATGTATATGTATAGTTTATAACTTTTTTTAAAAAGTAAGGATTATCGACTGCAATTATGGTTTTTTCCAAGTTATATTTTGGGGAAAGCTTGGCTTATATTTGGATCAGTGTTGTACTAATTAAACCAAACTCAAAAGGAAGTATCTAAAAATCTAAGATATAAGATGGAACAAGATTTAAAGAAATAAAACATTCACAACTTGGTAGTGTCTTCTCTCTAATTTCAACTTTTTTTTTCTTTCTTTTCTTGCTGAGACAATTGGAGTTAAGTGACTTGCCCAGGGTCACAGAGCTAGGAAGTGTTAAGTGTCTGAGACCAGATTTGAACTTAGGCCTTCCTGACTTCAAGGCTGGTGCTCTAACCACTGTGCACCTAGCTGCCCCCTAATTTCAACTATTAAGTTCTGCTTAACTTTGACATTTTCCCAGATCTGAGTTACATACTTGTTCTCTCTCTTACTTCTTTGAGTCAGAAATATTCTAAGGCTTTGCTTCTCTCAAGTCTATATTTATGTTTCTTTACATGAAAAATTCTTTCCAAGATAGATTTAAAAACTAACATGCCTTTTGATTTTACCAAAGCTCACCAATCAATAACTAAGCCTCTAAGGGCAATACAGGTAGACTACTCAATTGTTGGTAGAATAAGTCAGGAGGCAATCATTGCAGGGCAGTGAAAGACACAACTTATTGTCTGATATTCCAAAGGTGACAGGAAGTCTGAATTAAGAATCTGAGGTTAAGCAGAAAGCAATCCTGAAGTTTTTCCACCTATTGGCAGTTTTCATATTGGTAGTGATGGTATATATATGGTTGCATGAGGAAAGACACTCCAACCCCTGAGATAAGTTATTTCCTAATACATAGTTCATTTTTTATTTTTCATTTGTGCATTCATTGATTTACTTATTCCTATTTCTGCTTGCACCAATGGACAATTTTCTTGTTCTACTTTGATTTTAACTTTCCTCCTGGTTCCCCATTTGTGCTTTCATAAGATTTTCTTTTTTCAAGTGACAATTATTGTCTATAAAATTTCTACATGATGATCTTCTCATCAGAAAATACCTCCAGTTACTCAATTCATAAATGTTTTAAAGTACCTACTCCATGTAAGTCTATTTCAGGTTCTAAGAATGAATAAAAAAGCAAAAATTAAACTATGGCTATCCTCCATGAGTTTATATTTTATTGCCATCTTTGACCTTTTGTGTAGCTTTGTTTGCCATGTGATTTTGCAGGGAGATGCTGAAAGTATCTGCTCTTTGATCTTTTTTATGAATCAATATTTTAATACATATACTATCAGGATCTGGGGATAGAGTGCAATTCAATTCTTTTCAGTTTGATTCAGTTTAATTTGATTCAACAATTAAACAAATGTTATAAACCCATTGTGTATATGCTAAATTGTATAACTACTTGTTTTGCTGTGCACAAAGTTTAAATATATGTTAGATAAGAAAAAAAGATGCATAGTGAAAAGGCATTTCATAGATAGTTTTTTTTTTAAACAAAATTCATGTTTTAGTTAGGAAAAATCATTTTGCAAATGTTCTATTTTCATTGTCCTTTCTCTGATAGTATGCATATGTTCTTGGAGATGCCCTAGGGTTCTTCAAATTATATAGTTTTATATAGATTCCAATGGATAAGATATAGCACTTTAAAAACCTATAAATACTATAAAAATATTAGCTATTAGGGATGCTAGCTATACAGCTTAATTCACTCATGGATACAGTGATGAAATAGCCAACTACTTGTTTTTTTTTTAAATTTCTATATCATTTTTACTTCTTATGATAGTTCCTTATATTTTGATTTTATAGCAATAGCCTTTTATTTTTCAAAATATATACAAAGATAGTTTTCAACATTCACCTTTGCAAAACCTTGTGTTCCAAATTTTTTTCCTTCCTTCCCTACCTCCCCCTTCCCTAGATGGCAAACAATATAGGTTAAACATATGCAATTCTTATGAACATATATCCACATTTGTCATGTTGCACAAGAAAAATCAGATCAAAAAGGAGAAAAATAAGAAAGAAAAAAACAAGCAAACAACAGTAACAACAAAAAAGATAAAAAAATATTATGTTGTGATACACATTCATTTCCCATAGTCCTCTCTCTGGATGCAAATGGCTCTTTCCATCACAAATTTAATGGTCTGAATCACCTCATTGTTGAAAAGAGCCAAGTCCACCACAGTTGATCATCACATAATCTTGTAGCTGTGTACAGTGTTCTCCTGGTTCTATTCACTTTACTTAGTATCAATTCATGTAAGTCTCTCCAGGTCTTTCTAAAATCATCCTGCTGATTGTTTCTTATAGAACAATAATATTCCAATATGTTAATATACCATAACTTATTCAGCCATTCCCCTATTGATGAGTATTCACTCAGCTTCCAATTCCTTGTCCCTACAAAAAGGGCAGCTACAAACAAAAGTACATGTAGGTCCTTTTCTCTTTTTTATGATCTCTTTGGGTTACAGACCCAGAGAGATACTACTAGATCAAAGGGGATGCACAGTTTGAAAGCATAGTTTCAAATTGTTCTCCAGAATGCTTGGATCAGTTTTCAACTCCACCAACAATGTATGTCCCAGCTTTTCCACATGCTCTCCAACATTTATCATTTTCTTTTCCAGTAATTTTAGCCTATTTGAAAGGTGTAAAGTTATATCTTAGAGTTGTCTTAATTTGTATTTCTCTAATCAATAGTGATTTCAACTAGTCAGTTTTACTGATAGATTGACAATCTATTTGAAGTGACTGGTTTGTGAGCCTTCAGACCTTCAAAAATGTGATTCTTCAAAAATAAATGCCAGCTCTTAGACAGCTTTGGATTATTTTCTGGAACAGAAAATCTAGGGTTAGTGGAAATTCCCAGGGATCATCTATTTGAGGAACCTGCCTCCAGGAATGATGACCAAATATAGCCAGATGAGCTTCAATCCTCTTTGAAGGGGATCACTTTTATGCAATCAATCCCTAAGTCCATTTCTCCAGGACTTGCTGCTTCTTAAACTTTAGACTTTTATTTTTGACTGATCATTATATATCTTCACCTGGATGACCTACTGACACTTCATACATAATAATAATATTGAAAACAACAATGTCCAAAACCAACCTTATTTTCACTTAAAACATGCTTTTCTTATTCTCTTTATTTTTGTAATGATATTTCCCTTCAAAATCTTAGTGTTAACTTTGACTCTTCTCAATTTCTTACCTTCTGCCTCTCATTAATCGACAAATCCATTTATTTTCTCAATGTAATATATTGCATCTGTCCCATCTTATTTCCATTGCAAGTTTCTCAGCATAGACTGTTATTACCATCTGTCTTTTTTTTCTAGCTCAATTTACTATCTGTTTCTTTTCTTTTTTTATTTTCTTTTTTATTTTTTTAATTTAAATTTTTTAAAAATTTTATAATCATAAATTTTTATGACAGTATATATGCATGAGTAATTTTTTATAACATTAATCCCTTGTATCCATTTTTCCAAATTTTCCCCTCCCTCCCTCTACTCCCTCCCCTAGATGACAGGCAATCCCATATGTTTTACATGTGTTACAGTATAACCTAAATACAATATGTGTGTGTAAATCCAATTTTCTTGTTGCACATTAAGTATTGGATTCTGAAGGTGTAAGTAACCTGGGTAGATAGACAGTAGTGCCAACAATTTACATTCATTTCCCAGTGTTCCTTCTCTGCATGTAATTGTTTCTGTCCATCATTGATCGACTGGAAGTGAGTTGGATCTTCTTTATGTTGAAGATATCCACTTCCATCAGAATACATCTTCATACAGCATTGAAGTGTACAGAGATCTTCTGGTTCTGTTCATTTCACTCAGCATCAGTTCCTGTAAGTCTCTCCAAACCTTTCTGAATTCATCCTGCTGGTCATATCTTACAGAGCAATAGTATTCCATAACATTCATATACAATAATTTACCCAACCATTCTCCAATTGATGGACATCCATTCATCCTCCAGTTTCTAGCCACTACAAAAAGGGCTGCCACAAACATTTTGGCACATACAGATCCCTTTCCCCTCTTTAGTATTTCTTTGGGATATAAGCCCAATAGCAGCAATGCTGGATCAAAGGGTATGCACAGTTTGATAACTTTTTGGACATAATTCCAGATTGCTCTCCAGAATGGCCGGATTCTTTCACAACTCCACCAACAATGTATCAGTGTCCCAGTTTTTCCACATCCCCTCCAACATTCATCATTATTTGTTCCTGTCATCTTAGCCAATCTGACAAGTATGTAGTATTACCATCTGTTTTAATAACTTTTCAACTACTTTTCCACTTCCACTTTTCCCTTATCCTACATTAATCCATCCTTCTAAATTAGTTGGCCAGAATTTTCTTCCTTTTACATAGGATTTGATCAATTCATTGATTTGCTTAAAATCATTAGATAACTCTTGTTTTCACCTTCTTGATTCTAGCAGGTAGTCCCCCAAAGAAAGGGATAGAAATCTTTTATAATTTTATCAAACTCATGAACTGACAGTTCAGTTGAATTATAGACAAGTCAACCATACTTCTGGGATTTTGGAGTTGATATTTGTCTCAGCTGTCATTTCATAGACCAAATTGTAATCACAAAGTGTCCAAAATGATGAGGAAAATTCAAGCAACAATTACTCTCCCATCATTCCCTTTACTGATCAGTGAATCAATAGAGTACATCCTTTGTATGAAGGAACACAATACTCAGAATATTGAGATAAGGTTTTGTTCTGTGCATCAGAATCTTGCCTGGGTCCATTTCTTTCTCAATTATATCAAGTACATTCTTAAGAACAACTATATTCTGTAGTCATTGTTTGTATTGTATTGAATGTATCGGTATTCTAATGCATACAGTCTAGCACAGAAATGCTAATATGATTCCCCAGAACTCCACCTCAGTTGCTTTCTTCATCTATACAGTCTGGCTGCTCTGTGGTAATTTATATTGCTTATCTAATAAAGTCCAGAATTTTGTCTGACATTCAAAATCTTCTACAATCTCATATTAACTTTTTTTTTTCCAGGATTCTTTCTTATTAGTCCAGCCAAATCCTTATTCCAGCCAAAACAGACTACGTGCCATCTCTTATAAGTATCCCATATGCTCAAGTTTCTATATATTTGGTCATGGCATTTCTTGTGCCAAGAATGTCCTCCCTCCCATTTCTATCTGTGGAAATCCTAACCATTCTTCAACTCTGAGCTCAAATACAATTTCCTTAATAGTCTTCTTTGTTTTCTCTATATAGAAATAGTTTTTCCCCCTCCTCAGTCAGGATCATAGTTTTATAGCTTAAAGGAATATCAGAAATCATAGTCTAGTCTTTCCATTTTTACAGATGAAGGAAAATGAGACCTAGAGTGGTTAAGGAACTTGCCCAACATTGCACAAATGATAAGTGGCAGAGGCTGAATTGGAGCATTTTCTGTTACTAACTCCAATATTCTTCCCATTGGACATTATTTTACTTTCTGCATGTATTTCATGAAGTAATGGAATGTTTGAAGGGTAGACTTATTGTAGGAAGGTGGTAAATCCAGGATTAAGACCTGAGTCATATGATTGTAATTTTTTTAATCTTTTAACTAAAACATGCTATCTTATCCTATCCTATTTGTATGAAAAGGATCACACAATCTTTCATTATGGAAAGACCTCTGAGATTATCCATTTCATTAGGCCTGAGTTGAAAAATCTTCAAATCATCCCTAACAAATCAGCATCTAGCCTCTGCCTAGACTGCCAATGTTGGGAACTTACTAACTCTAAGGTAATCTATTCCACTTTTGGACATCTTTAAGTTGTTTTTTTTCTTTCTTTATTTTTCTTTTTCTGAGGCTGGGGTTAAGTGGCTTGCCCAGGGCCACACAGCTAGGAAGTGTTAGGTGTCTAAAACTAAATTTGAACTCGGGTCCTCCTAACTTCAGGGCTGGTGCTCTATCCACTGCACTACCTATTTGCTCCAACATCTCTAAGCTTTAAATATAAAAATAGCAGTAACAAAAACTCATGTTTATATAGTATTTTTAGATTTGCAAATTCTTTTTAAAGCAGTATCTTCTTTGTTCCTTCCTTTTCTTTCTCTTCCCTTTTTTCTACTCCTTCCTCTTTTCCTTCTCTTACTTCCCCTTCTGCTTTCCTTTCTCCTTCTTCCCCTTTCCTTTCTCTTCCCCTTTTCCTTTTCCCCTTCCCTTTCTTTTCTTTCCCCTTTTTCTTTTCTTTTCCATTTCTTTTTTCTTTTCCTTTTTCCATCTCTTCCTATCTCTATCCCCTTAGCTCCTTGTAAATTTCAGTCTCATGTGGAAATATGAACAAAGACCCTGGAAAGAATTTGGGAAACACTGAAGATTCAGGCCTGTTTAGAACAGATATCTCTGAGCCCTGAATAATCCTGGAAATATCTGTAAACATAAGAGGTTATCATCTCATCCTTCTTTTCTTCCTTTCTGGCCTCATGTTATTAAGATTGAAATGAGTAAAAATGCTCCCTCAAATCATGGCTCTTTCTTCTTCCTCCTCTGAGAAGCTTGGTCTTTGAGGAGTTGGGCCCCTGGCACTTGGCATGAGGCCCTTCTTGTAGATCCTCGATTTCATTTATTTCTGTCTCATATTTCCTTCCCTCCAGGAGGCTGGCATTAGTAATTTCTCATCAGGTTGGAGAGATCAGTCTCTTAGACTTGTTTCTCGGACCAATTTCTTCATCAGAAGCATATGTTTCTAAAGGGAACAACCTGCAGCAGTCTGTGGCCTCTGACAGCCAAGTTACTAACAGAAAAAACTGTTGTTGAATTGTGAGTTTACTTTAAAAATAAAATAAAAGAAAGGAAGGGGGAAACAGCTTTTGCTGGCTTCCCCCTGTTTAGGCCTACTGGGCTACGACTGCTGTTTCTGCTCCTCTGGTTTCAGTTTTGGAACAGTGGTGAAATGTTTGCTTAGATCCATATCAGTCTTCCTCTCCCTCATGCCCTCTAAACTCCTGGGCTCCAGAACTGCCTCTGGCTTTCAGGATCAAGGTTGGAGACCCTCATAGGCTTCTGATATTGCACATAGAGGGGCTCAGAGGAAGTGCATAGGAACCCACTGGCAGCCCTTCCTTATGACTTCATGCTGGGATGAAAGAACATCAGGAGGTCTGTGGACCTCCCTGTCCCCCAGGTGGTGTTTTTGATGTACACCTCTCATCTAACTGTCTTATGTAGCCTTGCTATTCAGGTGTACCTTGCTTTATGCAATAAAAAAGGGTTTTACATATTCAGAGTGTTGGAAGATACTCCAGAGATCATTTAGCCTAATACTACCATTTTTGTGGAAAAGAAAAATAAAATGTGGAAATTAAAAAAAAACTTGTTCAAGGTTACACAGTGAGTTAGAAGCAAAATTGAAACTGAAACCCAGATCTCTTGCTCTAGGGAGTCCTTTCTATTATATGGTAGTAACTATCCTAGACAATTTATTTATGGAAAATGAATTTACACACAATTTCTATTTTTAATATGATAAAGGAATTCACTTCCCTAGAAAGATCTTATGATTTATCCTTTTTCTATGTTCCCCTCATTTGTCATTAGGGCAGCTAGGTGGTGCCACAGTGCATAGAAAACAGTCTGGGAGTCAGGAAAACTCATCTTCCTGAGTTCAAATATGTCCTCAGACATACTAGCTGTGTGACTCTGGGCAAGTCACTTAACTGTTTGCCTCAGTTTCCTCATCTGTAAAAATGAGATGGAGAGGAAATTGCAAACTATCCAGTCAAGAAAACTCCAAATGGAGTCATAAAGAGTCAGACATGACAAAAATGACTAAACAACCTATCCTTTATTTAAATCCAATTTTCCATATATCAGCTTTTATTAAGTGAAGTTCACCCATATGTATCTCTGCTGATTATTCTACCATGATATGATACTCTGAAACCACATGAAGAAATCTTCTCTGGAAGTATTAAAAAAGAGATGGGGCCGTTCTTTTTCACACGTGATTCTAAATGAGATACGATTTTTCAAGAGGCAAAAGTCTAAACTAGGTGACTTTTGCAGGTCCTTTGGATACAAGGTTTTGTTCTTGGCCCTTTTCTTTCTCTATTCTCTCTGACAACCTTATTCACTCCCATGGCTTTGCAGACAATAGTTAGTGGCCAAATCTATTTATTCAAACCTTTTATGTGATAATTGGGTCAATGTAAGTAGTCTATATTGGATTGTGAATGACCACTGAAGTTTTTCCAATTCAGGATCTACTGTCCTATAAGTAGAGTAATGAGAGAGAAATATTGTCATTGGTTTTAATGATACATATACATACATATATATAATACCACATATATGTATTATATATATTATATGTGTGTGTTTTGTTGGTAAGAATAAGAACAATGGAATCCATCTGATTACCAACCTATGTGATGTTTATACTTTGAACTCATAGGAATTTGACAAAAGCACAAAATGAATGTTATTTGTTCATTTCTACCTTCTACTTCTGTAGAAATAGAGGTTAGGGTACTGGGAAAGGGTTAAAGTTCTTAACCAAATAAAACACTGATTTATAGGGTTGGACTTTAAGACAGAGAAGAATGGAGTTTAATTCCCATACTTTATTAACTGTATTATCATAGGTGAGTCATTTTACTTTTTTGAGCTTTAGTTTCCTTTCAGGTATAAGAATAAAATTAGATCATTTATATAAAACATTTTGAAAACCTTAAAGCACTGTAATGATGATGATGATTAAATACCTTGAATTGGACTTGCATATTCTTACTATAAATGAAACAAGAAGAAATGAAGTTGCAGCTAAAAGGAAGAACAACTTATAAGTTCTCCTCGGAGAAATTAACAAAAGATTTGGTGGGATAAGTTTTATCATGCATCCAAAGATAACAAGATTCTGAGGGGCTCAAGTTGAGATAGTCTTCAGGAGTTTACTGGTTTCTGGGGCTGACTAGAATCTTGTTTCTGATACCTGTTTTTTAGTCTTTGCTTCTATCAGACACAGATGTGGTTTCTGCCCCAGTTTCCATGCCCTGGAGGCACCTTGACCAAGTAGTGACCCCTATAACCTATCATGGTTTTGTTTGGAATCTGGAGATTGTCCATTGCTTACTATACAGATTGAGAGAATCTAAATCTTCTTTCACACTTTGGCGTAGTCCACATAAAACTGGGAGACAAGGGGAAAAGAATAAATGGAGGTGGGACTGCTTGGGATCCCTGTTTGATGTCATAGTTATATCTCTGGAGCTTTGATAGAACATATATATATATATATATATACACACATATATATATACACACACACACATATATACACACACACACACACACACACACACATATATATATATATATATATATATATATATATATATATATATATATATATATATATATATATATATATGACAGGAGGTAGAGGGACAAAGTAGGAGGATGGCAGGGTATTTAGAAGATTTAGTTTAAAATTGAGGAGTGGAACTCCATCCTGTTTCTGTTAGGTAAGAAACTCAGGTACCCTCCTGTTTAACCAGAATGTGGGCTGGATTCACAATCTGGCTAGGTTAAAGACAAGTGTCTCTTGCCTTGTAAAAACCTTGTGAGGTGGGTTGTGTTGTGAGAGGATCAATAAGAAGTTCCCACAGTGTCATTTTTATGCTCCCCTTTTGGACTATAACCCTGTTTTAAGAGGCTTAGACAAATTCAGTCTCCTTACGCCAGGGATATCTTGGGCTGAAGGATCAATAGTAAATTTTTTTTGGTTTTGTTTTGTTTTTCTTTCCTCTGGGCAATAGCTGAGTGATAACTGGTGAGAACCTGACATCTCCAGAATTCTTGATTACTGGAGACATTGTCAGTTTCTACTTCAGACGAGGGGCTGTTTGTTATATTTCATTTCCAGGTTTATACTGAAGTTTACCTGGTAGCATCAGCCATTCTGACCAAATCTTTTCCCTTCTCCAGTAAACCTGCTTTTAGTACCACAGACTTATACAATATTAGAGCAGGAAAGGTAAGACATTTTCTCATCTAACCTCCTCATTTAACAAATGAAGAAACTTAGGGATAGAGGAATGAAGCTAGTTTATAGTAAAACTGCATTTAAAATAGTCATTTCTCCTTTCATTAGTTCAGGCAGCTCCATATCTTTAAGCTCAAGGGTCAAAAGCAGCCACTGGAAAGTTGTTAATTCACCAAAAGGGAGGAAATACATATATGTGTGTTTGTAAACTCTATAAATATATGGATATATACATGTAAACCAATATGTACATGTATACATGTACTCTAAAAATGTATACATATACATACACACCCACATTTATATAAATATTCAAATAAGAGGCTTTCTAACATTTTAACTTGGGAGACCCTAGTATTCAATCTTGTCTCTGGCCAGAGGAAAGGAAAGTTGATGTTTAATTATATTTCTTATTGTTGTTTGAGAAATCTTTCATTTTTGATACTTAATATATCAGTAACATGTAAAGAAAATAACATAAATAATAGACATTTATTTAATATACGATGAATTACAAAGGATTTATATATATTACCCTGAAAGATCCTCATAAGATACCTGCGAGTTAGACAGTGCAAATGAGAGAATAAATTAAAATCTGATTTATTTTATGTAGTCACCTGGGCTTCATTAAGTGAGAAGCCTCCCTCTCTATCTCTACTTCATCATTTGACTATTTAGGAATATAATAGCTACTTGCCATGGACACCCGTTACTTCCCCCATCCATTTTCTTTTTAAATAATATTTCATCCCCCCCCAATACATGTGAGAACAATTTTTGACATTCATTTAAAATTTTTGAGTTCCAAATTCTCTCTTTCTTCCTCCCTCTCCTTTAGTGAGCAACTTAATATAGATTACATGTGTGTAGTTATACAGAACATATTTCCACATTAGTTATGTTGTAAAAGAAAACACAGACAAAAAACTCCAAACAAAAAATAAAGAAAGTGAGAAAAAGTATGCTTTGATCTGTATTCATACTCTACCAGTTCTTTCTTGTATGGTGGATAAAGTTTTTCATCATGGGATCTTTGGAACTGTCTTGATTGCTGTATGCTGACAATAACTAAGTCATTCACAGTTGATCATTGTACAGTGTTGCTATTACTATATACAATATTCTGGTGATTCTGTTCACTTCATTCATGAACTATTGCTCATGTAAGTCCAAATTTTTCTGAAAGCATCTTTCTCATCATTTCTTTTTTTATTATAGCTTTTTATTGGCAGAACATATGCATGGGTAATTTTTCAACAATATCCCTTGCAATCACTTCTGTTCCAACTTTTCCCTTTCCTCCCTCCACTCCCTCCCCTAGATGGCAGGCAGTCTCATACATGTTAAACATGTTAAAGTATATCTTAATTATAATATATGGCTCATCATTTCTTATAGCAGAATCATACACAACAACTTGTTCAGCCATTCCCTAATTGAAGGATATTCTGTCAATTTTGAATTCTTTGCCACCACAAAAAGAGCTGCTATAAATATTTTTGTATAAATATGTTCTTTCCTTCTTTTGAAAAATCTCCTTGGAATGCAGATCTAGTACTAGTGGTATACTTTTGGGGCATAGTTTCAGAGTGATCTCCAGAATGGTTGGATCAGTTCACAACTACACCAACAATGCATCAGTGTGTCCATTTTCCCACACCTTATCCAACATTTATCATTTTCATTTTCTGTTATATGTGTGACGTGGTACTTCAGAGTTATTTTATTTTGCATTTATCTAATCAATTGTGATTTAGAGCATTTTTCCCCATATGACTATAAATATTTTTGATTTCTTCATCTGAAAACTGCCTGTTAATATTTTGACCATTTATCAAATCCTTATTCCATTTTCAATGCAAAAACCCATTGGTTTTTTTTGGATTCTTATCTTGTTTTCTTCCTTGAGGAATGGAAATCAGGCATGGCAGAAATTGATACCTAGGCTAGGAATGGGGAATAGGAGTCATAGGTAATTCTGATTTAGAGTTCCCTTAGGTGCTTGTGCTATTTCTTTCCTCCTGTTATAGTCCTGTGGAGAGGACACTAGCTTTAGAGTTAGAGGGTTAAGTTTTATTGTGTTTTGGAGAAGGAGGAAGAAAAAGACCAGAATGATGAGAATAGTCTTATGATTTAACTGGCATGTGGAACTCCCTGTGGAGAAACTTCCCTTTCTTCCAACATTCCAACATTTGGGACTTCACAGTTATCAATTAACTTCATCCAAAAGAAAATGTCTCCCCTTTCAGAAGCCAATTGGAGAGTGAAAAATAAGAGGAACATAGCTCCAATGTACTTGGCAATGTATTGTCCTAGAGTTGTCTAGGACACTGACAAGTTAAGTGACTTGACCAGTGTCACCCAGTTGGAATGTATCTGAAATGGAACTTGAACCTAGATCTTCCTGATATTGAAGCTACCACTTCATCCATTATGCTAAAGTTGCTTCCATAATGACTTTCATTAAAATAAACAAACACATCTGAATCTTCCTGAACCAAAATAGAAAGCAGGTCAGATTTAATGAGGGCCTTTTTTTAGACCTTGGGCAGGGGAGAAAGCTTCCTTTTGATTATTGATTTCTGCTATAGGTATAAGAGGGACCTAGAAGATACTGCATAGAGCTCCCAGAGGGATTTCGCTTCAATTCCTGCTTCTCTCATTGCCTGAACCTTGACTAAGTCACAACCTACTTGGGCCACAGAATCCTCAGTATAAGGGGTTGAATAACCAGCCTGTGAGGTTCCTTCCAGCCGTGTGAGCCCATGAATGAGTCTCCCACAGAATACCTGATAGATGGGCAGGTGGGAGGAAATTCAGACCAGTTCATTCATGCATACTGCCTGCCTTGTAACCTTTGCAGCAAGGATGGCCCTTGGGTGATGGTGGTGGGTGAGAAAGGTGAGGTGAAGGTCAGGTGAGGTACCTGCAAAGGCAGAGGAAGCTATGAGAACCTGATTGGCCATGCCTGGGGAGGCCCACTGGAAAGACAATAACTGTCATTCCATTTACTGTTTTTCTCTGGGTAACATAACCAAATATAGGGCCTGTTAGCTGTGAATGCAAGCTCTGGCTTTCCCTTTCAAGTAAATTGGTGATGCTGTATTAGAAAAATTCTCCCTGCAAAATGGAAATGCGAGCAGTGCGGTGGTGCTTAAATTTTATGTGTGTGAGATTATGACTAGATACATAAAATGGGAGGAAAAGAATCTGCAACTGTCAAGAGTTCAGTACATAATTATTTCTCCTCTTCTTTCCCTCCTGCCGCACTCCCGCCTTCCCCTCTCCAAATGGCTTCTGGATGGGGGAGACTTTTCCTTGTGAAGAAAGTTAACAATAAAACTGCTGACTGGAAGGCAAGACATAGAGGTACAGCATTAATATGACCGAACAGGAAAGGCGAGACACTAGACTGTTCAGGCTTCTTTAGAAATGAATCAAAGAATGTTGAAAACACTGCAGCCCATTTAAAAATAGGACTTCTCCCAATAACCAAATAGAGTGTCATTTTGGATGCAGCAGGCAGGCACACATCTCCCTTTCTCCTTCTTCTCCCTCCCAATCTGAGCTGCTTCTGAGGCTGAAACCCTTACTGCAGGATTGAACAGGCAGAGACTGAGCTCTGGGGGCTAAGATAGGCAGAGGAGGGGGAAAAAATTCAAATACCCAGCACACACACACAAAAAGGGCAAGGAGAGACAAAGAGAGACATACAGAGGGAGAAATAGAGCTCACGAAAAACCTATAATGTATAAACTTTTGAAGGAGGGCAGGGACAAGAAATGAGCATGAGTTAAGGAACCTTTGTAACTTTCCAGTTGTGACATCCCTGGGGGAAAGGAGACAAAAATTCACCCCTGTATTTTGGGCTTCAATGGGTTTAAGATGGTGCTTAAAATGAAGCTTAAGGAGGGAAGATTCAGGTCACTTTATGTTGTGGCATATAAATGCCACTGAAATCAGGTTCCAGGGCCATAGGTAGAACAGGGGATTGCCTAGTGATGAAAATTAAGAAATACGAGGAGGTCACTGCTGTCTGCTTCTTGTTCTGAATGGTGCCAAAAGCCCTTTCAGAGGAAGCAGTTATAATGCAGATAATTCCAGAAGAGGATACAGTGACTCCATATCATTCTTGTTCCTTCCTTCCCTCTCTTCTCATTCCCTCCTTTCCTTCCTTCCTCCCTTCTTTCTTCTCCCTTCCTCCTTCCCTCCCTCCCTCCCTCCCTCCCTCCCTTCCTTCCTTCCTTCCTTCCTTCCTTCCTTCCTTCCTTCCTTCCTTCCTTCCTTCCTTCCTTCCTTCCTTCCTTCCTTCCTTCCTTCCTTCCTTCCTTCCTTCCTTCCTTCCTTCCTTCCTTCCTTCCTTCCTTCCTTCCTTCCTTCCTTCCTTCCTTCCTTCCTTCCTTCCTTCCTTCCTTCCTTCCTTCCTTCCTTCCTTCCTTCCTTCCTTCCTTCCTTCCTTCCTTCCTTCCTTCTTACCCAGGTCCTCTAACTGAAAAATCCAGTCTTCTTTCCAGAGCATCATTTCTAGTTTTAGATGCCTAAAGACACTGAGAAATGAAGTGTTCTGACTATATTCAGTATGAATCATTTCAGAGACAGAGCTGAAATCCAAATCCAGCACTCTCTAGACTCTACCAGGTTTACTCTAGATTCTCTATTATTATTCAAAGATTGTTGTTATTGTTGTTATTTTGATTAAGACTTGTGATTTCCTTAGTGTATGAATGCAGACTCTATTTATACAATTCAGTAATTCATAAATAACGTTCAATATGAAAGAGTTTCCCAGGATGTTGAGAGCTTGAATGACTTTCTCATGGTCAGCCAAGTACTATATGTCAGAGGCTAACTCAAGCCTTCCTCACTTCAAGGCTGGCTGTTTATCTATCATACTATCTGCATTTCTTAGAATACAATGAATATCTTAATATATTTAATATGATGATGGTATCAGTGATGGACATATCATTAACTTGGAGGGGGTACCTGGAAAATTAGTCCTTCCAGAAAACAGATATGATTTTTTGTTGATGAAAAATCAAGATCTCTTTTATTTCACCTGGTATATAGCTGGCCATGTCCCTGAAGGGGCAATTCCAAAATACCTGGATCAGATCTGTCCAAAGCTTTAAATTCAGAGACTAAAGCTTTATCTTAGCCAACATATATATAGTGCTTACTATGTGCAAGGCATTGTGTTAATTTGATCCTCACAACTCTAGCAGGTAGATGTTATTATCCCCATTTTACAGATGGGGAAACTGAAGCAAATAGAGATTAAGTGACTTATCCAGGGTCATACAGTTAATAAGTCTCTGAGATCAGATTTTAACCCAGGTCTTTTTGACTCCAGACCCATTATTCTACCCACTTTTAGAAAGAAGTTTGGAATTGCTAAAAAAATAATACTATGAAAATGTCCAAATGAGACCCCAGCCCATTCTTCTATTTAATTTTTAACTTATTTCAATCAATCAATCAACCAGTATTTGTTAAATACTAATTATATTCCACACCTTGTGCTAAGTAATGAGAATACGAAAAAAGAGCAAGATGAGCACCTATTTTTATTGACTTATTTTAAGGGAGAGGAGAAGGGAAGAAAACATATACAGATTTGTTTCAAAGGCTTATAATTCCATTGACTTTTGGTATGTACTTCATAAGTAGAAGCATACAAAATTATTTACAGAGTGTGTCCAAAATAAACATATTGATTTATTGGCTCCTGATTGCATGCCATTGTACGATCTACACAATAGACCTTCTTTATCTATTTGTTTTTTCTGGTTTAGAGTGTAACTCCTATCTCAATTTAGTTATAGATTTCACTCAGGAAAGCAAACCAGTAGCATTCTGGGACTTGATGTCAAGAGCACAATATCATTTACAAACTGGAGAATCTTGGGCCCTATACTACTTTTAAAAAATTAGATAATTTCTCTTCAATTTGCATTATGAATGAGACATTATTCATGATAGACAATTTGGTGATTATGCAGTGACTTTTTAATAACTCAATTGGTAGTGATAGAAAGAGATGGGGGTCATTGAATAAAGTTAAATATAATTGCACCTGTTGAGAAACCATATCTTTACATATATACAGCAGAAAACTTCCTTGAAAGGAATATTCATAGTTATATTTTGTTCTACTGAGTCAAGTATTTTTTTAAAGTTTCAGGTCATCTTTTTTTAAATTAATATTTAATTTTCCCTCCAGCAACATTTTAAAAATTATTTACATTACAAAGCTTTTGAGTTTAATAACTACAGTAGGACATCATATTTTTTAATATCTTTCAATCAATTAGATGACTGTGATATGGCCTGTTATAGAAAATTGTCAACAAAAGTCAGATTGTTTCATTTACATATATTTATCAAAGATATACATATAAAGTATTTTAATCACTTGCATATTTGTATAAAATTAATATTTCCTATACAAGTCAATGTTCATTTCAGTTATGTATGATATATGGAGAACTTTTAAGGTGATTTTGCATCTCTGAGTTTTAGATGAAAAAATGTTATTTGTTGCCAGTTACTGAGGATAATAATAATAATAATAATAATGTATAACATTTATGTATGCTTTAAGTTTCAAAATGGTGTACATATATTATCTTGTCTTCTTTTAAAAAAACAGCCCTGTATATATTAATACTATAGTATTCTCATCCTCAGTTTTTTACAGTTGAAAAAATTGAGAGGGAAGGTGAAGGACTTGCTCAGTAACATAGTGAGTATCAGGATCAGAAACTGAATCCAAGTTTTCTGGCTTCACCTCTAATAATTTTCCACTATCCTGAACTGTTTGTCTTCCAAACTGGTTGCAGAAAATATATTTTAAGTAGGATTAAAATTAAGGTCTCTTTGAACACCAGATCTAGTACTCTTTTGACTATTTCACCCAAAGCTAACTATAGGATTTAGTTTAGAAATGAGTTGAGGTAATATATAGCCTTATTTAAGGGATTGAGATTTCTTTGCTCTGAGTTGTCCTGGTAATACAAAGTGACCTGACTCTCAAGGATAGTAACTTGATCTTAATACACTAAGAAGCACAATATCCAGGCTGAGGGAGATGAGAGGGATGAAAATTTTGCATTGTTCAGACCACATATGGAATACTAAGTGTAGTTCCAGGTGTCACATTTTTGGAGAATCATAGCATCACAGAACAAAGCTTTAGAGCTAGAATGGAGCCCAGATGTCATCAACTTTACTCTCTCCTCCCACCAAAAGATGAGCAAAATAAAATTCAGAGACATTAAATAACTCATCCAAGATCATAGGGTGGACCAGGATTTCAACTCTGGCTTTCAAATTGAATGGCCTGTCCATCACATTGCCAGCTAGACTGCGTCAAGTCAAAGTTCAAGGGAATGGCAAGCAGACTTGGAAAGATGTTTTAGGGTCAGGAAAAGGAATTAAAGATATTTAATCTTAAAAAGAGAAGATTTAGGGGAAATATGATAGTGATTGTCAAGTACTGAATAGTTATCTTATGAAGGAAGGAATGTTTTATGTATAACTCCAAAGAGTATAATGAGGAATAATGAGTGGAAATTATAGGGAGGCAGATTTCAGGTCAAATAAGGAAGATCTTTCTACCAATATAAATTGTCAATGTGATAGATTATTGTGTTTGGTAGTGAGTTACCATCATTTCCAATTTTAAGGCAGTTACAAAGTGACCACTTATGGGGGATGTTGCAGAAAGGAGTAATGCACTGACAAAAAGGTTGAACTAGAATAAAGATTCTTAATTTTTTTGGCCAGCTGATAAAATTTTGAGATCACTTTTCAGAATAATATTTTAAATAAGTGAAGATAATGCTAAATTTCAATTAGAGATTAATAAAAATAGAGATTTATTTCCCTCAGTTTCAAGGACCCCCAAAAGATACAAACCCTTTGGAGGATCATGCACCCCAGAATCAGAACTCCTGGACTAGATGGTACCATTTGTGATATATATATATATATACATATATACATATATGTATATATAATTGTAATAGGATATTACTGTACTCTAAGAAATGATGAGGTCCCTGATATCCTTTCTGGCTCTATATTCTATGACTCTATGAGATCAGTACTATGACAGGTCCAAGGTTGAGAGATATTAATAGACAGGTGGAGACTAAAGTATCTTTTCTTGTCATAGGATAATAAGTTCAATTATCTCTAGAAGTGAAAGGGATTTCAGAAGCTATCTAGTCCAATTCTCTCATTTATCATATCAAATTGTATCAGCAGCTTATTCTACTTACATGTAAAGGCAGTCTTATAGGAGGGACTTCAGTTAGACTAGAGTAAGAACTTATATTCATCTCAATCTGTCAGACTGTCATCTATTTATCTATCTATGTCCAGTGAGATAAGGAATCATAAGGGATCATAGAAAGTTGTGAATTTCCCCTTCAGGAGATATCATCATAGAAAATAACAGATAGAACAATGTATAAAACATATTTGATATAGCCAACTAAATAAAGATCATCTATCAATTAGAGGATTGGACAAGAGAGTCAGTATCAATGGTGCAAAAAGAACAGATCTCAGAATCATGAGACCTGGTTTCTAGTTCTAGTTCTATCCCTGATTTATTATGTAATCACAAGCTTTATCCATATGCGCTTTTATATTCTATACTATATTAAAGGATTAAATTAAGATAATCCCTAAAGTCTCGTCCAGATTGCTGGACAACTTCATCCTTACTCTTGCTAATATCCTATTTCTGGGAGCTTCATTCTATCCTTCTCACTAGAATCTGGACTTTTTTCTTGGTGTGAGTAGCTTCATCAAAGGTAGATGCAGCTGTTAGCACCTCTAAGAGCCAAATTCAATGCTGCTGAGTCCATTTCCAGGGACATTTTCATGGAACTCAGAGCATAAAAAATCTTCCACCTGAAACAAGACTGCTGCTGGAGGTATGTGAGGGGACTTGGCAGAGGGCAAGGGAGGGGCTGCCTGTGGGGCCCTATCAGTATTGATTCTGTGTCAGGATCTCTTCCAGATAGACTAAAGATTTGATGCCTTTCCTGAGTACTGGTTTTCAGAGAATGTTAATTTGTGTTGAAACTCTCCCTGATGCTAGTTGAAGGTTGCTGTGTTCAGACATAGTATAAAGAGGTGGTACATTTCCACAGCTCACTCAGACAAAGTGGTTCTGACTTGGGAGTTGAGATGCTCACGTCAGAAGTAACACTGCAATACCTAATCAGGGGAAGGCTTTGGCTCAGTGGTGACTGCAGTGTCCTAGAGCGCTGGGATTGACCTATTCTACCCTCCCTTTCCCCTAGGAACACCAACTGGTCTCTTTGGGAGTTCTGCAGTAAATGAACAATAAATCATTCTATTATTTTTTTGAGTGCTGCTTTTGATAATCACCATTTAAAAAAATTCCTTTTCCCTCTGTCTCTTTCCTTTTATTCCACATTGTTTCTCTACACCAAAAAAAGCAACTAGTGCATAGCACTGCAGCATTGGCACGTTATCTCTGAACAAGACCGTTACAACCAGACAATGATGGCTTTCATAAGGGGCAACTAGGTCCATATAGAACCTTTGGTTCCAATCAGTCATAAAAATGTCAAAGCTTCACTTTGATTATTTGTGTTCTAGTGACAATTCCAATTCATATCAGGATTATATTTTGTTGACAAGATACCTGATCAAATAAAATGACAGATTTTGGATCTTGGGTCATTACTGAACTTCCACCTTTACGTAAAGATAATTCAGACAGTAAGAGCATCAAGTGTCAAGGTCCCACAATCTCTGACTACAAGAGTCCTGAGACTTCCAACAATAGCAATAAATATAAAAATAAATAAGGGAGGGATCAGAAGGTGTGTCAAGGACACAGCTTGTCACTGATTTTGCAACAGTCATTGTTGTCAAATTCTTCTGAGTTCAAGACCTTGGACAGCTCATAGCACAGCTCAGCATTCACTATTTCTCCAGCAATACAAAGCACTAGGGATCACAGAGACACATAATGAAAGCCACCCAGGAAAAATAGACCCAAGAAGCAACATTGCTCTAAAACCGAGAGGGCAAATGTGACTCACTATATTCTTCATTTTAAGACCAACAACTCTGCTATAGCTAAAGAAGGGGTCAGCCTAACAAACAGCATCCCAATTCTCATTTTATCTGCTACCCGCAGGCAACCTAAAAGTTCGAGAGAGGCGGATGCACACTTCAGGACTATTGCCTGCAGCTGCTGCTCACCACCCACACAGCTCAACTGCTCGGCTTCCTTGGGGTGGTAACAATATCACCCTTTAAGTTATCCTCCTTCCCCACTAGAGAAGGAGGATTACCTTTATTCTCTCCATGTTTCTGGAAATGGGGGTAGTTAGCATAGACAAAAGTATTTCATGTCTGAATTCTCAAAATACTTTAAGAGAAATGGAACAAAATCTCAGAGCAAGCCACATATAGGGTAAAGTGGGGAAACTACTGACCCTCAAGTTAGAGGAGACTGGCTCATATTCCTCCTCTGAAACTTATTATCTATGTGACACTGGGCAGGTCACTTAATTTCTCTGAAGCTCTGTTTTATCATATATAAAATAAGGAGATTGGCAGTTCTAAATCTATGATAATCTCTCTGAAAGGACCTCTCATCTCGGACTCAGCCTTTATCACAACACAGACCTTTGGGAAGGGGACATGGGAAGAAGCAGAGTGAGGAACTAATTTAGACATTTAGTTCCCCAAGGCCACTTTCCTGAAGCTTAGAATCCTCACACAATGGGAATTTCTTTTTGGGAAACCCAATATTCCTACACCTCAAAGAGTTAAGTAATTCTACATCTTAATAAGTAAATTTATAAGTAAATTCCAACTTGACCAAAATAAACCAACCAACTTAGTTAAGCTAAAATAGTTTCTTCCTTTGTAAATTTCCCTAGGAACCTTATGAAAAGCTTTTACAGGAAATGGACAATGTGTCCAACCCACAGGGGTTTTGCTGATATTTTCCTTAGGGTTTAACCAGGCAGCTACTCATAGGTTAGTCTCTTTGGTTATGGTTTTGATTGCCTCTCTAATGAAGGTTAACACTATCTTGGCTTAATTCTTACTTTGTTGCTGCTTGCAGGCTTTTTAACTATTCTCCACAGTTACTACCATTCTGTTCTCATGGCTTAGCTGCCCTAGCTTCCTTATTGCAGTAACAATACGAATGTGGGAGAGGTGAAGCCAAGGATTCCCTACTGCAGAACTCCCTATTTATCCTGGGGTTGTTGAACTGCATCTGATTCAGAGGATTCCTGGAATGAAGAAGATAAAAATATTGATCTAAGAGAACTCGATCTGCTTTGTGTGGCAAAGATTCTTTAAGCTGGGAAAACTACTGCCTTCCAGAGAAGGGATTCAACTTCATCTTGCCTGATAAAAGGTGGTACCTTTTCCTGATTCCTGAAGAATCTCTGTTGTTAAAACCTGCCTTCCAGATATCAATCAATCAACAAATATATCTACTAAGGGAATATAAAGGCAAAAAAATGAAATCGTCCCTTCCCTTAAAAAGCTTATATTCTTTTAGGATAAACAGTACATATTCATGTAAGTACAATAGAATAAATCTTAGAATTGACTAGTCCAGTTCTCAAAACTTATACACGAAAAACTGAAATATAAAGGTATATTATGCATTTAGATGGAGATCAATGGTGAGATAATGGGGATGACATTGTGAGGGGGCATATTCCAGACCATTTAGCCAGAAGGGTGAAGTGAAACAGATTCCAATGCTGAAAGAAATCCAATATGGTAGTGTTGGGGGACTTCATGTATACAAGCATCATTTTTTGCTAATAGAAGAGCTTCTGAAAAATTATTGACTTAGCATTATCATACTGACAACTTCATTCTTCAAAAGATGGAAGAATTGACAAATAGAGATACTTATTTGGGGTTTGGTTCTAAATATTGTGTAGAAGCTTTTTGCCAAAGTGGAAATGATAGGAATCTTGGGAAGAAGTGACCACATTATCTTTGAGTTTGAGATAGATAAGAAAGGGAATTCTAGCTTGTTCCCTAGACTTTAGAAGAGAAGACTTTAAAAAAAATTTGGGAATGACCTAGGTAACAAGATTCTGCAAAAAAGTTGGCTTATCAGGATATAATACATTCTTAACAAGAAATTTGGATAATACAATTACAAATGATTGTAATAAGAAAGAAAGAGGGAATGATTTTTTAAGAGTCCAATGTTGTTACATGGGAAATCTTTCACAGGCAAATTTTAAAATGACTTGTAAAGAAAATGGCACTAAGAACATGGTAACTGATAATAGGAAGCATCATGGAAATATAAGAAGGATGTCAGAAATACTAAAAGTCTAGAAAGACAGTTTTTTAATGATACTGATGCAATGACTTTATCCCACTCTTACCTGTTTTTGTGATTACTGAGTGAGGAAGAAGATGAATGGACAAGTTTGAATGCTAATTGGTAGATATAGGATGAATAAAAACATGTTTATTAAGAGTAAGATATTATGCTAAATTCTGGGTTTACAAACACAAATAAATAAAAGAGCTCCTGCCCTCAATATACTTACATTCTAATGAAGGAAACTAAGATATATGTGGGAATTATGGCAATAAATAAATGTTTTTGGTAGAGAAGTTAAAGTGAATGATGATTGGAGTCATAAGGCAGCTGAATGACTTATTCTTATCAGGAAGGATAGTATTCAATTTGATTACTATTGTCAGAATTATAATTGGACAGGGCAAGGATCTTTCGTCTTAACTCATGTGATCTCTGGACCACTCTTTCATATATTCATTGATTTGTTAGTTATTCATTCCTTCATTGTATACCTACATTCGTCTTAACTAGGTGGTTCAGTATATAAAGTCAAGTGAACAAACATTTATTAAACACCTGCTACTACCAGGCACTGTTTTAAGTGGTAGAACACTTTCTGGAGTCAGGAAGATCTGAATTTAAATCTGGCTTGAGACACTTATTAGCAATTCATTTAACCTATCTATTTACTCTTATGTAAACTGGGGATTACAATAACACCTCTCAGGGTTGTTGTGAAATAAAACAAGATATTATTTGTAAGGCATTTTGTAAATCATAAAACTCTATATGAATTCTAGGTATTGTTTTTTCATCATCTTTATTACTTACAAAATGAAAAGACATAGATTGAATGAGGGTAGAATGAGGTGGGCAACTAGATGGTGCTTAGTCTGGAGTCAGACTCAGATATTTACTCTCTGCATGACCTTAGTCAAGTCACTAAACCCTGTTTGCCCCACTTACCTCCTGTATAAAATGATCTGTAGAAAGAAATGTCAAAACATTCTATTATTTTTCCAAGAAAACTCAAATAGAATTATGAAGAGTTGGGCAAGATTGAAATGACTAAACATAGGTAGACTTAGAATTAATTGAATGAATCAACTCCAAGGATAGTAAGGGTGAGACATGAGGACATCATAAAACTCTATTCTTAGCTCAACTTTAGTAATTTGATCCTTAACTTAGATGAAGGTATATGGATGGAAGGTGGATGAACTGAAAGTTTTGGATGACTGTTAATTGAGGAAGAGTATTGGTTAATGAATGTATTTGATAGCAGAACAGGATCCAAAAGATTTTGGCAAGCCAAAAAAGAGTAGAATCAAATAAATATCCAATAAGATAAAGTCCTAAAATAAGCTGCATAAGTACTAGATGGGGAAATAAATATAGTTAGACAACAATTCATGGGCAAAAAACCTTGGCATTTTAGCGGATTGTAAACTCAAAATAAGTCAACAGTGTAGTGTAGCAAAAAAGCCAACTCTGAAAAGCTAACTGAATAATGGGCTGTATTCAGATAAGAATTGTATCCATAACAAAAAGATCCTATTCCTAAGGCCTTCTCTGGCTAAACAAACCTGAAGTATTGTGTTTAGTTTTATTTTAGGAAGGCAAGTAACAAATTAGAGTGAGTCCAGGGGAGGGGTGACCAGAATGATGAGGATATAAAAAACAGGCCATTTAAAGATTAGTTAATAGAATTGGGGATGTTTATCTTGGAGAAAAACTTATGGAAAAGGTTTGCTATTTCTCTTCAGATATTTTAAAGTTTATCATGTAAAAAATGAATTGACTCCAGAGCACAGAACTAGGAGCCTTGAAGAGGATAAAGATAAAAGATAAAACAGATTTAAATCTGTTCAAAAGAAATGCTTCCTGATAATTCAAAAATGGAATTGAATGACATGGGAAGTAGTGAACAACACATCTCTGGAGGTCATCAAATAGAGAAGGGTTGATCATTTGTCAGACATGGAGTCAAGGGGATTGCTAACTCAGATATGTGTTGACATAGATGACCTCTAGGTCTCTTTCAAATCTGAAATTCTGTATTTCTACAGAATGTTATTTGAAAAAAGTTAGGAGTCTTGCTTTATTCAAAGAGGTGCCTTGGGGACAATTGTGTTGTGGGTCACATTCAGAAAGTGAGTTGAGGCTGATAGGAAGGGCCACCCCCCTACCACCCCCCATTTCAATTTTTCCTCCCTGTGTTGGCAGGGATGCTCCTCTGAGGGACATGCTTCTGTTCCAAAGAGGAAGCTGAATTCAGATTCCAATTAAATTTGCAAAATGAATGAGCCACTTTCCTCCTAGAGTTCCTGGGAGATTTCTACACAAGCTCTATTTGGGAGCCACCTCTGAGCCCACCAGGGAGGCCTCCTCAGGTTTCCTGCCAGACCCTAGAAACTTTAAAGCAAATGTAACTTGAGGAAAACCGCTCTTACCACTTAGTAATTAGGCCTTGATTGTTGTTTATATGAGTCCTCTACTGTAACTCAAATGCCTTAGGCTGGTGCTAGTGCTGGGGAAAACACAATTTTCTCGAAACTAATTTAGTTTTAAGAGGAAAATGAAAGTTTAAAGTAGTTTAATGTTTCGGTAAAACCATAATGGCTGAGGAAGATTGGACTATGTGAGCCAATAAAGAACACTAATTCTGATAATAACTCAAGTCTTAACTCTCCCCACATCATACCCAAATTCTCTTGGTGACACACGATAGAGGAGCTCTTTATAGAATTAGTTGATGGTAAACAATAACTCTTAAAAAATTCTTTCAAGTCTGAGTTTAGTACAGAAGCAACACTTTGACCATAGAGATGGCAAACTTATACCATTTTCATTCTCCTGTATTTATCTTAGAAAATAACAGCAGCAACCATAGCATTTATAGAATGCTTTAAGGTTTGCAAAGGATCATAGAAAAGCATGCGATCTTGCTCATTTGACCCTCACAACAAGCCTGGATAGTAGGTGCTATTATTATCTGCTGCAACTCTGTCTTCTCAGAAATCAGCCGAAGTCAGGATCACTAAACGTCTTGATTCTTGATCTTTTACGGTCAAGGTCAGGGGATTAGGTCTAGCAATCTCACACACACCTTCCTCCTTCAAAAGCCAGGAGAGACTGACTAAGCTTCAGCGTCTCAATTTCCTCTTCTTCCTCCTACTCCTACCACACATTTTACTTCTCCCTCTTTGTCCCACCAATCAAGTCAGCACAGAATAGTTGGGGAGGGTCAACCTTCAAACAAGTTAATAGGGAACCTTCCAATTGGCAATTAGTCTCATGTGCTCCGTTATCCAAATGCATTTGCTCAGTTCTAGTCCTTTACAATTATCCTTTTTTATTTTTATTTTTATTTTTGACAGATTAGTAAGTAGAGGATGGGAGAGGTTCAGTAGCTTTCCCAAAATCACAGACTACTAAGATTTTAAGGAAGGATTTGAATTTAGATCTCTATAACTTTTAAGATCAGCACTGTCTACTGAGTTCCAAGTTGGGGAATTTTCCCAGGGTTCATGATAGGCATCAAAAGGAGCTGAAAAAAAAATAAAGCGTCTATTTATCTTTATGATTTTCAGCTGAAGGAGCAAGGAGATACTTCATGGAAGAAATTAGTACTGGAGATATATATAAAAATGTAAAAAGCATTTCAATTGGTAGAGATGAAGTGTTTATTTCAGGAATAGGAAATGACTTAGACAAATACACAGAAGCAGAAAAAGAGTAGGATTGGAGAATAGCTTTAGAATACTGACCTTGCAGTCAGGAAAAACCAGAATTCCAGATTCATCTCAATTATTTACCAGTAGTTTCAGAGGCTCACAGATTTATACCCGGAAGGGAGCTCAGAAATAATCTAGTCATATCCCTTCATTTTGCAGATGAGAAAACTAAGGCCCAAGGGAGTTAAGTGACAATACAGGGTTTTACAGGTAGTAAATTTCCAGAATTGGGATTGGGAATTTGGTCTTCTTGCTCCAAATCTGGTGTTATGCCATGATAATCCTGATTAAGTCATAATCTTTTTAAAAACTCTAGTTTCCTCTGTAAAATAAATATATTAATTCCTATAATATTTACTCCTCAAGATTGTTGTTAATATCAGATGAGGTAATGTATGTAAAGGACTTTGCAAACTTTGTACTATATAAATATCAATTACGACTATTATTGGTTTAGTTTGGCTACACTAAAGAGAAAGCATAAAAGAGGTTTGAATAGGATTATAAAGGGCTTTAAATCTCAAGAAGAATTTGTGCTTTTACTCTAGAAGCAATAGGGAGCCACTGAAGAATTTTTTTGGCAGGTTGTGAAAAAATATTGATGTGAAAGGAAAGCTATAAAAATCAGACGAACCAGTTAGGAGGCTAATACAATAGTCCATGTGAGAAATAATGAGAGGGTAAGCCAGATTAGTGGTAATGTGAGAATAGAAGAATGGAGAGATTTGACAGATGTCAGAGGCAGCATCAACAAAATTCTAGTGACTGCTCATTTGAATTTCTACACAATTGCAGTGCTCAAGCTTCAAGTACATAGCCACACACACACTCCTTCATAAAAGCTCAGCTTGCACCTGCATGGGCTCTAGATTGTACTCCAAACATTTATTATTGAGTTAATCCTTCACCCTACTTTCTACCGGTGCAAGAAAGAGGACTTCCCACTGAGAATGTTTCTATCTTCTCTCTAATCTTTCTAAGTCCAATCATTTCTAAGTTGACATTAAATTATGGCAATTTCTTCCCATGATGATAATAATATAAAAATATTTTTTCATATTAACAACTCAAAAGTGGCTTTTAGTTCAGCCTAGGGGGAAAAACACTTGCCTTTGGACTGAGACCAACATGGAGCATTTTCTGCAACAAAGAATTTTTTTCTCTTTTTCTTGTCAGAAGGCCCTGTGCTACTCTTGAAAAAAAGAAAGAACAAAAGGGATTAACCCAGAAAGCATTTGGTAGTTTACCTTTGATAGTCTGACTTCCTCAACTTCTTCCACCATCTCAGCACTTCTTTGTAAAAGCAGCCAATTCAGTCTTGAGAGGCTGCAGAGAGAAAGAATGCATGTATATCTATCAATATTAATATAACACACAAGGTAACTTTTCAAAGCCATGCTCAGGGTTTCAGCTGGGTTATACCTATTAAAATCCATGGGATTTGCTTGGCTTAATCCTTGGACATTCCACAGTGGGTGTGCAAGACTGGGACAGACAGGGCAATTTTTTTGAATTCCTACAGCACATGTTCTAATGAAATGTGGAGAACACTAGTTCAGGTATGAGATAAGGAACCTTGAACACTAAAGACAAGGTGTAAAAATAAAATTAAATCCAAATGGAATCTTTATGGTTAAGAGTAAGGCTAGTAGGAGCAAAGGCTTGGAAATTAAGGTTGAAAGTGAAAGCTGAAATAGAGAGGAAGAATTTTAGGGGAGGAGATATGGGGAAAAGATGTAATGAGATGGAATTCTGCACTGGGGATTGATTGAGGGCTGAGTATAAATGCTTAGCAAAGGGAAAGCAGATGGAAGATTTGGAACAGGGAAGAAAGGGAAAACTTTCATTTTGGATCAATTTATCAAAAAAACATTTATTATTTACTATGTGCCAGGCACTTCAGAAAACACTGAGGAAACAAAGAAAAAGCAAAACAGCTCTATCTTTAAAGAAGTTAACATTCTAATGGGAGAAACATGTACATTATGGTTATATACTAAATAAATGGAATATAAACTTAGAAGAGAATGCTCTACAAATAGGAGAGATCTGGAAAGACAAATGGTAGATGGACACATTAAGCTGAATCTTGAAAGAAGCAAGGGATTCTAAAAGGTGGAGGAAATGAGAAGGAAAAACACTCTAGGCATAATGTCAGTGAAAAGGCATGGAGTGGTGAGATGAAAGATGATGTGTGGAAAAGAATAGACTAATATAATCGAATTGAAGAGTTCATGACAAGGAATATTCTTTTACTCAGTTGAGAAATATGAACTACCTACTGTGTATAAATTGCTTTAGAGGCAATACAAAGATAAATCTGAAAGTCCTTGCCTTTTGGCAGTTTATGAAGCATTCAATTAAAAAAAAACATTTATTAAGTGCCTATAACATGCCAGGCACTGTGCTAGATCTTGGGGGATATAAGAAAGGGGAAAAAAGAAGCATTTCTTCCCCTCAAGGAATTGTACTTTTGTTAAAAGGAAAAATCTTTGTTCAGGCATTGACTAATGAGATAAGATCCAGGAAAAAGAGAATTTTAAAAGTTTATTAAAATATATATCAAAGTAGCATCAGGTTGAATCACTGGAGATCAGCTGAGGATTCAAGATGAAACCAGCTTTTTTATCAACAATCTTTGTAATGAGATAAAGACAATTCAGATAGGTCCATGTCAGCAAAAAGGGAATGGACCATTGTATTTAAGTTTCCCACAAGATCACAAATTATGATATTTAAACAGGTAGGAGATGATGCTAATAGGTAGCAATATGTGCTGGGTGGCAGGTAAAGAGCTACAGACTGGGTGATGCCTTCCCCAACACTGATTAAAAAGCTGGATTGGAAACCTTGAGTCAGAGTTAGTATAGATTTTAATACTTTACTGAGGAAAATTTATAATAATGTACACAGATAAGGAAATATAAAACAGAACATGATAGGTAAAATACAAGGAACATAGCATTTTGTGAGATCTAGAAGGCTGGTGAATTCTTTTCTGAGAGAGTCAAGAAATGTTGATGGAGGAGTAGGGAATAAATAATTCACATGTATAAAGTGATTTAAAGTTTGAAAGTATTTTCTTCAACAATTCTGTGATGTAGATAGTATTAGTAATATTAGCAATATTTTGCAGATGAGGTATTTGAGGCTGTGAGAAACTGACCTAAGAATACTTAGCTAATAAGTGTCTGAAGTTGTATTAAAGATTAGATCTTTTGAATCCAAGTCCTGCATTCTATCTACTATTATACTTTCTTTCAGGTTGGGACTTGATGAAAAACTAGGATTTCAACCTAGGGATATTAATGAAGGCATTTTAAGTATGGGAAATTATGTGAACAAAGGCAGGAAAATATATCAGAAGTATGAGTAGTTTATTTTGGGAGCCATAAAACAGATGAGAAATAAAGTTTAAAATAAAATGGGAAAGAAAGATTAAGTGTAGAGACTTTCTGTAGAGCACTGAATGCCAGACTATAGTCTGGACTTCATTTGATAGAGGTCATTGAGGATTTTAAAGATGTAGCCTAGTTTAGTGCAGAGAAAACTGGTCTTTCAAAAAGGCATGGATTTAAAGATAACCTCTGATACCTATTAGCTTTGTGACCTCGGGCAGGTAACAATTTTTCTCATTAGTAATATTAACAAGTTTAGGAATACGTGTAATAGAAGAAGTTTCCATGCTGGAAGTTTCCTGCCCCAAAGAGACTATCATTCTGATCTAAAAAATACAATGAACTTTAACTTAGGCATTAGGAAAGGATGGAGGAGAGGAAGGTCCTCTTGGAGGCAAGAAGATCAGTTTCTCACCACTCCAGGTAAGGAAATGAAGCTTGAACTGAAACTCTCCACATAGCTTTATTTTACTTGTTTTATTAGTCCAGTACCAGGTATTAATATTGATAATAATAGCTAACATTTATGCTTACTATGTTCCAGACTCTGTGCTAAGTACTTTATAATTATCTCATTTAATCTTCACAAGGATCCTGGAAGGCATGTGCTATTATTATCTCTATTTTACAGGTGAGGATACGGAGGCAAAGAGAGGTTGAGACTCGGTCACCCAGTTAGTGTCAGAGGCTGGGTTCGAATTCAGAGATTGGGTTTGAATTCAGGTCTTCCTGACTACAGGCTCAGAACCTTTGTCTCACTTAGGCACAATGCCAGCAAAAGACCAAATAAAGGGGAGAAGCTGGCTGAGAGGAGATACAGATCTCCCCAACCTCTTTTTAGCAGTTTGGCAATTACCCTGGAATAATCCGTGTGTAACCTCCAAGTCTCAAGCATCTTTTTTCTAGCTGAACTTTCTTGGCCCCTTTTCTCTGGCTCTTGTTTTGAGGAATTGGGTGTAATGGGTAAGATAGACCAATCAAGATAACTTGTAGAAGTTATCTTCAAAAGGTTTTTAAGGAGAAATTGTGAGTGTGTGTGTGTGTGTGTGTGTGTGTGTGCATGTGTGTGTGTGTGTGTAAATCTCAGGCTGTGGAAGAAATATTTTTTGTGTAGGGAAGGAGCCTTATGGTCCCCCCAAATCATAACAAGATACTGCTTATGAAAGTAACCTTCTCCATTAAACTAAAGGTGTTGAATGTTCTTCCTAGAGAAAAGTGAATGACTGTGGGTTAATTCAGTTCATCATCTTTCCACACTAACACAGATTACAGGATAAATAAAATTCAACAAATGATAGATAATATAGCCAATAGACACAAAGAACTAGAAAGGACTAGAAAGATTATTTAATTCCTTCTAAATGCTCCCTTTAAGATTCAAACACAGATGGGTTGAACTCATCAACTTCTATATTCCCAAATAGGAATGATTCAGAGATTACAGATATATACACACATGTGTATATTTACATGTATGTGCAGATATTTGCACATGTATATATGTATACATTTATGTACATTCCTGTATTTTTGTTCCTTCATTAACAAATTCAGGTTTTTTTGTCTGTTCTTTATATCCTATGTGATCTTGGGAATATTAGTTAACTTATACATGTATCAGTTTATTCATTTATGAGATGAGGGGATTGAATTAGATAATTTCTAAGGTCTCTTCTGTCACTAAATCTATGATTCTGTGTTCCTAATCCTTTGGGTATGGCTTGTTGGAGGTATGGGCACTTGAGCATTTTATTTGAACTATTAAAGGAAAATTTAAAAATAATCTAGGGCCAGAAAAGGTAAATGAATTATCTTAGAGCACAAAAATAGTCAGGGAGTGGAATTGGATTTAACACCCAAGACTTCTGACTATTGTAACTCTCTCAGCATACTTCCTCCTGCCTTTTGCCACTGTACAAGTTACAAGACATAAAATCTCTAGAAGTACCCATGTCATCTCTCATTAGTGCCAGGAATGAGACCTGGTGCTTCTGGTTAGACTGTATATTTGTATTAGGGGAAATAGTTCCTATTCTGCTAAAATAAAGTTTAAATACTATAGGGCCCTACTACTTAGAGGGAAAAAAAACCTGGAGGCTTTTATTCTAGTTCTATTTTTCCTATTAACTAGCTGTGTGATCCTTTTCAAGTTAATTCTTTACATCTCCAGGTCTCAGCTTTCTCAGTTTCTCATTTGAAAGGAACCCTCTCTCTCCAAGGCTCTCAAAGGTCTCTTCTAGTACTGACATTGTATGATACAAGGATGACAATCTGGTTAATGTGGAAATGTTTTGTATGACATCATATGCTTAATGGGTATTATATACCTTGCCTTCTTTATAGGAATGAGGACCTAGATAGAGGAAGAGAATTCAGAACTTGAAATAAAGATTTTTGTAATAGCTTTTTATTTTTCAAAACAGGTAGTTTTAGTAGCTTTCAACATTCACCTTTGCAAATCCTTACATTCCATATTTTTCTCCTTTCCTTCCCACTTTCCCCTCTCCTAAGAACAAGTACTCCAACATAGGTTAAATATGTGCAATTCTTCTAAATATATTTCCCCATTTTTCATGCTATACAAGGAAAAGCAGATCAAAAAGGAAAAAAAATGAGAAAAAAAGCAAGCAAGCAAACAATAACCACAACAAAAAAGGTGAAAATAGTATGTGTTATCCACATTCAGTTCCCATAGTCCTCTTAGTGGATGCAGATGACTCTCTCTATTGGAAAGTCTATTGGAAATGTCTTGAATCACCTCATTGTTGAAAAGAAACAAGTGCTTCACAGTTGCTCATCACATAATCTTGTTGCTATGTACAATGTTCTTTTGGTTATACTCATTTGAAATATATTTTTAAAAAGATAAAATATACCTACCATGTGGTATCGTGGGATAACCAATGATTCTAGAATCAGAGGTCCTGAATTTAAATCTCACTTCTGAGATTTTCTGACTTCCTATATGACCTTGGATACATCACTCAATGTCCCAGAGTCTCAGTTCCCTTATGTATAAAAAATTAGATGGTCTTTGATTTCTTCTCTAACTCTACTCCTATGATCTTACTTATTTTCTCCGGTATCTTTTCCCTAAAGAGGAAAGAAATGGTTAATCTTGCAAGCATATGTAAACACATCCAGGGCTGAACTCAAATGACGATAACACAAGTTGTTTGATAGTTCAGACTATTTAGGATTTAACATTTAGGAAAAAGTTTTAAACTTACATCGTTATTTGAGCAATACCATCAGAAAATCAGAAAAAATATGATTTCAGAATAATTGCTAACCTTACTGAATTCTTTTAATTTAACGATGCCCATTGTTTTTAGACTCTCCTGAAACTCCCCTGAACAAGAACTAGAGGGCATTGTGTACCTTATAACCAAGCTAGACTTCTTTCTGGGAGTTGGTTTTTTTTTTTTTTTTTTTTATTAAAAAAAAAAAAAAAAAGGCCTGCTCATTGATGAGGTAACCAGTGGGTCCCTTCCTGTTCAACAGTGATAAAATGAATGCAGGCCTCTTTGGAGCCAAGAGAGAAATCCAGAGCTCAGAACTTACTTGTCTATGTGTTGTCCTGATTTTCACACTTATAGAACTTTAACAATTCACCAGCATAGTGGCGGTTGTTGGTTTTGGGAAGTGGACCAGATTCTGACAAGGGCTGATGCTGTGATGGAAAAAGAAATGAATCAGGAGACAACAGACCTGGGTACCTATCTCAGCTCTAGACCCTTTATGAGTGACTATGGAAAATCCTTTTCTCCTTGGATTTCAGTTGCCTAATCTGGAAAATAACAATGTTGGACTAGATATATAAAGACCTTTCTAGCTCTGACATTCTGTGTTGCTAAGGTGATGTAATACAGGAAAACAAACAAAAATCCAACTCCTTTTTTTCAGACTCATTCCCTTTCAGTCCAATAATTTGTCTCTGCTCTAGCCACAATTGCTCCCCTGTGCCTTTCCCTTTCCCTGAAGATGGGGTCATATTTGTAATCTTATTTTGTTTATTAATTTTTAATTATCATGATTTTTTTTGAAATGTATTTCCCAGCTTAGGGATAGGGACTGTACCTAAGAGTTAAGTGTTTTAAAGTTTACAAAGTGCTTTGTAGGTGTCAAATATGTATAAAAATCAGATCAACAAAATAATCAATAAATAAAGTAAGGCATTTATTGAGGGTCAAAGAATTACAATCTGAAACTATGTATTGTCTTAGGGGAGTGAAAAACAGAAATTAAATATACTCTGGAGGGTCAGCTTGATGGTGGATCACAAGTTAATTATTGAAGGAATGATAACACATTCCTAGAAAGACCACAGGATGAGTTTAGACAAGCTTAACTTCTAGCCAATAGAGGTAGGCCCATGACCTTGTCCCTAGGCAAGGTTGCTTATAGGATCAAGAAAATAGTTGAACTGCTGGAAGAAAAGGGTTGCAAAAGTGTCCTTGGAATTATCTCTATCCTGCAATAGGGGTAGTTAGAAACTGCTGATCACAACATAGGTTCTTAGAAATTTACCTGGAAAGGTAGGAACAAACTCAAGTAGACATAAATCCCTGTTGGCTGCAGAGTGATTTAGAAAAACCATAAATTATAACATTACATACATATACATATATATGTATATCTATAGTTGTTGTATAATTTTATTTTGTTAATCATTTTATTGCATTTTTATCTATTTTGAACCATAGTTGGCAATTTTGTATTGTGTGATACCTTCTCTATTTTAAGTAGAAGAAACTGAGAAATTGAGTCATTTGCCTAAGATCACACAGTGTGTGTCAGAGCTGAGACTTGAACCTGATGGTCTTAATAGTAAAGGCACCTCTTTATCTGCCATGACACACTGTTTAATTAGCGACTAAAGAGTACACATATCTGTACAAAAGAGAGTATAGTAGCATCTCTGACTCAGTCTTCAGACTCTTTTGACTCCATCCCATTCCTTATATATGCCTCTAAACACTGGGGTGTAGCAATGCCCAAAAGAAGACTCCAATATACATTTCTCAAAGAAAAGACAAGAGAGTAGATATTCTAGAGAGATACTCGTTAAATTTGGGTCTTATGAATGCTGTTGGGAAAACTGAAACCTCAGGTTTTTAGTTGAAATAACTTTCCCAAACTGAGATTCCTCTAGTGAGAAATAATATTGGGCAAGTCACAGACACAAAAAAAACAATTCTCTGAAATCTTGTGGAATCTCTATTTGTCTCAAGGATGTTTTCCACCTGAGAAGACACTTAGAATGAATAGGTTGATTGCACTGCCTTGGTTGATCTAAGGGTTATGCAGAAAGTCATGTACTTTTAAACCCTGATGCAGAAAATTAAGATATATGGACATATTAGAACATTACTAAGCTGTAAAATGAATATGAGAAACTCATAAAAACCATTGGAAGATATATGAAAAAATACAGAAGGAAGAAAGGAGAACAAGAAAAACAATTTGCAAAGGGTCTACAAAAATGTAAATGAAAAGAGCATTTATGCCTGCACATCCACTGGGTGGTCTTATCCTGGAACTTTCCTCATCACCTAGGTAGCCTTGCCCTGGTCCATTCAACCATTTCTTTGGTCTTCTTAACGTGATATATTCCTCTTTGTGGTCTGCTAACTTCTCTCATTGGTGAGTTCCTCCTAGATGCTCCATATTGTGGAAAAATCCAGGCTGATCTTCATTTTCTCCCCTCCATTCTCATCTCCCTCCTCACCTCCTTCACCCTAATCCTGTTCCTGGCTCCTTGATATCAAAAACCATGCTGTCATACTGAGTATCTTCATTTCTCCTGCTTTTTTAATCTCTCTTTTGTGTATTGTGTCTTTTCATTAGAATGTAAGCTTCTTGAATGGTTGCTTTTCTTTTTTACTTGTATTTGTATTCCTAGTCCTTAGTACAGTGTCTGCCATATATTAAGTGCTTTTTCCTTTCTTTACATATCTCATGCTATGTTTCTGTCACAGTGTATAAGATATTATAACTGTACACACATATTATGGAGATTCATTTCTTTGGCATGCAAAAGCTTTCCTATTCTTACCTTAAATTAATAGCAGTGGACATCTCAGTAGGGCTTTGGTTGACATCTCATCTTATTTTCATCTATGGAAGCCAAAACATAATACCATACAAATATTAAAACTTTGGGGTCAGTCATCTCAGATATGAGAGGGAAACAAGTATATAGGAAGAGTCATATTTTCTTATTGAAATTATGTCACTATCCATAAATCAGGAAATGCTAAGGAAATTGTGGTACATGAAAATACTAGAATATTATTGTGTGACATAAAACAATGAATATTAATAATTTGAGAAGCCTAGTAAGGCATGAACTAATTGCAAAGAGAAGTGATCAGAACCAGGAAAATAATAAATTTAGTGACTACAACAGTGAAAATGGAAACAATAACAAAGTTGAAACTGAACTTGGACCTAAAGAAAAAAATCGAGAAGTCACTTCCTTTCCTTCTTTGAAAATGGGGAGAGGGAATTACAGGATTTGAACATTGCATATGTCTGACTTGATTGGTGTTTTCATTAATTTTGCTCAAATGTCTATTTTTTTCTTATTTATTTTAAGCCTTTTAAGAAAGGTAGAGGAAGGGATATATTTGTACAAGAAGGTGATAGAAAACAAATGACAGCAATAATATTTTTAAAAAGAAATTTTTTGCCTGTAAGAAAGCTATCACCTCATTTTCTCACTAATGATTGATTTCACAGATTTGCAAAAAAAGAAAAGAAAAGAAAGAAAGAAAGAAAGAAAGAAAGAAAGAAAGAAAGAAAGAAAGAAAAGAAAAAAATAAAAAAAAAATAAAGAGCTTAGGGGTTGGGCAGAACTTCTGAAGGTACTGATTTCTGAGTAGAATTTACTCAGAGCTATAATCAGTAATTGGCAGGAAAATTATTTGATATTTACTTTTTTTTCCATTATAATGAATACAATCCCAATTATTCCCTTGATTGTGTTAAAAGCAGAAACTTATCTCTACTGCTCAAAAGTATCTATCTACTAATGATTCTAGTTTTTTATATTTCTCTGCTAAGAAATACAACTAATTGTATATTATATAAATTCATTCTATATATTCATTCTAGGCACCACATTTTAGGAGGGTTATTGGGTAAATTTAAACCTTTCTAGAGAAAGACACTGGGATGGAAGGGACTTTAAAACTATGTTGTATGAGGTTTGGTTGAAGCAATTGGAGTTGTTAATCTTCAAGAAGAGAAGCCTTGAGGGATGGGACATACAGTAGCAGCCGTAACCTATTTGACAGGTTATCATGTAAAAAGGAAATTATGTTTATTACTTACTCCATAGGGAATAATTAGGACCAATGGGCACATGTTATAAATAAACAGATTTTGACCCAATTATGTTGAGGAATTTCCTAACAATTAGAAATATCCAAATGTAGAATGCATTGTTTCAGAAGGCAATGAGTTGCCAATCACTGGAATTTTATCCATCATTGATCATTTGGAACTGAATTGGAGAAGATCCTCATATTTATCAACAGTAGATATTTTAAAAGTATTTACTATGTGCGAAAAGTCAGGCACTTAGAGTCATATTTTTTTTTCATTACAACATAGTCCTTTCTTTATGTAATTTATATAATCTATGGGGGAATAAAATACTACACATTTCCATGTATATTAATTAAAAAATAAAGTATGATATAAAGCTCCAAAAGGAAGTGCATCACTGACCGGGGAGGGAGAGAAGATAAGTAGGAAGATCTTCCAGAAAGTGATATTTGAATTGAATTTTAAAAGATGGGTAGGGATTCAATAAGAGAAGAAAGGGAAGGAAGGAATTCTAGCTATTATGAAACAACTTAGCAAAGGTATGGATGTATGAAAGAACAGTGTATTATTTATTTGAAGAAAGTTGTTGAATTTAGTTAGAATGTAAATTACCTAGAGAATTATAATAAAACAAAATCCAGGAAAAGTAGGGTGGTATCAGTCTGCGGAGTGTTTTAATACCAGCCAGAAGAGTTTGAATTTTATAGTTGAAAGGTGGTATGAAGGCACTGCAGAAAGTTAAACAGAGGACTGACATGATATATAAGACTGATATATATTGATTGATATTTAAGATTGATATACAAGAAGGGTGATTTGGGCAACAAATGAAAAGAAGGATCAAAAAGAGAAATAGTTGAAGTGGGAAATCTTATAAAGAAGTGGTTATGATATTCCTTGTACGTGGCAATGAGGGGAATGGTGGTAATAATGAAAAATAGACAGGACAAAACAGATTTGAAAAATATCTCAAAGCTGGAATTGAGAGGACCTAATGACTAATGGAAAATAAGAAAGAAAAGATAAAAATAATCCCAAGGGCATGGCTATGGGAAACTGGGTGAATGATAGCACTATTGACAGAAATAGTAGCCAGCAAGATCAATTGTAGGCAGAAATATAGTAAAGTTGATTTTAGATATATTTATGCAAGAAATCCTGGTTCATTGTGTCATCATGACATGGAATTGGTACTGGGTTCTCAAAGACCATGTGAATGGAATGCTTTATTTATAGTAGAACGGCTTCAAGGGTACATTTGAATCTACTCTCCAAGGATTAATCTAGTAAAATTGGGAGCTACTGCATCACCCATAGAATGGCCACTTCTTTGGCCTTGGCAAACTGATACAAAATGACATTGGGTTCTGGGTTGCCTCTTTTGCTACTACAGTGACAGTAGTGGAGTAGTAGAAAAGTGATTCTAGGGACATAGTTTGAAAGCTAAAAGAGAAAGGTTATCCAGACCCCAAATTTTAAAAATGAGAAAATTGAAGTTTAGAGAGATTAGGTAAATTTCCTAGGCTCACACAGGTAGAAATCATCAGACTATCAGAGCTGAAACCTGAACCCAGAATTTAGGGCTTCTCCCCCCACTTCTAACACTGAACTGCCTCTTAATTCTGATTTTCCCATAAGACCTGTGCTTGTGGTGATGCAGTAAAAAGTGTGCCATGTTTGGAGACATTGGACCTTGGTTCAAATCCCCCCTTTCTAAATTTCTACCTGTTTGATCTTGTGAAAGCCATAGCTTTTAAGCAATTTGAACCTGTTTCCTTATCTATAAAATGAAACAGATTGGATAACTTCTAAGATATCCTTCCAGCTTGAAATCTTTAATAATATACTACCTATTATTTGTGTGTGTCATTGGTCAACTTTTTCTGGACTTTCCTCATCTGTAAAGTAAGAGGATTGAACTAGGGAAAGTGGAATGGAATAATCATTTATTTAGCATTTGCCATATGTCAGAAATTGTGTTAAATTCTTTACAAAAATGATCTTATTTGATTCTGATTTTCATTGTGTTGTTGAGGAAACTGAGACAAAGAGATTTGTCCAGGCTGACATATATAGTAAATATTTGAATCTGGAATTGAACTTAGGTATTTCTGACAGAGCTATATTCATTTTGCCACCAAGATGTCTATGTGAATATTTCAATATCATTCTAGCTCTGGGTTCTATGACTAAGAGACAAAAAAACCTGGATTTAAATCCCAGTTTTCTTTGCCTATTATGACCCTTAGAAATTGCTATATCTCTCTGGGATTCAGTTCTTATCTGTAAAATAATCTTGAAGAGTCCTTACAGGTTTCAACATTATGTGAATCTGATTGAAAGACCAGAAATATATTTGAGACTGCAAAGTATGGTGTTCTAAAGTATGGTCTTGAATCTTCTTTTCTTGTGATGTTATTATGTTACTTGGTGGTGTCTGTATCCATCTGGGACTAAAGCTTTTTGCTTTTTTAGATACTTAAGATTGTACATAAAGGTCCAGAATGAGTAAAATAAAGGATTAATAAAGGCAATGGTTAAACCTATACTAAAGATATGCTTTTCTGAAGTATACCAGCAGAATAGACTCCCATTTTTCTTTTCCTTGAAATTCTGGTGATGGGTATCAGGCATGTGTGACACCTGTGTATAGGGAAAATAGGTGAAGATTGCAGCATAGAATTTAAAGGAGAACTGGGAAGTTATCTTCTATCCAGACTGTGAGGGGTAGGATACAAAATAGGCAGTTTTGATGGGGAAAAGGAAGTTGGGATTAACTGGGAAATTGAGATTAACTTGAAACATTGAGGAGCCCAGGAAGTGAAGGCATTAAATAACAATATAGTTAGAATATATGACTTTCATTTTGTTAGATGTAAAAAAAAATAAAACAAAAAAATCTTTCTATATATGAAGGAAAAAGAGACCAACTGGTGGTTGTCCCAAAAGCTAGAAAAAAGTGGATATTCATCAATTGAAAAATGGTTAAATAAGCTGTGGTATCTACTGTAATGGAATAGTATTAATATAATACTGTAATAAATGATGAAAAAGGGAATTTGACTTTCTTTTTGTTGTTTTCAGTCATGATCAACTCTTTGTGACTCTATTTGGGTTTTTCTTGGCAAAGATACTGAAGTGATTTCCCATTCTTTTAGCAGCTCATTTTACAGATGAGGAAACTGAGGCAGAGTTAAATGACTTGCCCAAGGTCACACAACTAGTAAGAGCCTGAGGCCAGGTTTAAACTCAAGAAAATAAGGGATATTTTATGTGCTATAATATGTGATTTTGTCAGTTGGTTTTGCTGTATATGTATATGTGTGTTGGGGTGGGGGGGCTTTTTTTTATACCTATGAATAAGAACAGGGGCTCGGAATATGTATTTTTTTTTTTACACACAAAAGAATGCCAAACACATAATACTCAAAATCAGACATTAACAAACTTTTAAAAAACAGATATAATTAAAAGAAATGCTAAACATAATATCTATACATTAACAAACTTAAAACAAACAAAAAAAATTCCCCCAGGAGGTTAATACTTAGACCTCACCAGAGCATAAAGCAGTTTGTTGAATATACATTTCTATGGAACTATGCTCTGTCTCCTTAAAGTTCATGTCAACTGACAATCCAAGTCAGACATCCAGCATCAACTCTTGTCAGTGATCATCTTTTCTGGAGCAGAAATTTACCTGATTACCATTCAAAGGATCCAGAATCTCCAGATCTTTTAGGCTTACTGGGTAACCTTCAATCCAGGACATTCTTGAAATCATTATTTGGTTACTTAGGGTCAGGTAAAGAAACCTTAATTCTAGGTTCAGCTTTGCCTAAACAGGACATGTATGAAGCAACAAGATGGTTTAAGGGATAGCATGTTGAAGCTATAGCCAAGAAGATTGAGTTTGGATACTAATATATATATATAGTCTGACAAAACTGAGATAAAAAGGTTAGGTAACTAATAAATGAGTATTTATTAGTTACCTAACCTTTTTATCTCAGTTTTGTCAAACTATCTACCTAAAGAGTTATTATGAGTATCAAATCAGATAATATATGCAAAGTACTCTGAAAATCTCAAATACTATATAAATGCAAATCATTATTATTATGTTTTTGGCCATTCACCAATGTTTTATTGTTTATATGTCTAAGTGAGGGTGGGTGGGTAGGAGTGAATGTGGGTTAGGTCCTCATAGGAGATCTATTTGCCACACAGAGTCACTCTTTTTAAAAATATCTAATGTTTTCCCTGTTCAATGGAGGGAGGCTATTGTCATCTCAAATGTGAGTCCTTAGCACTGGGAAACACAAGACTGCTTGTATTAGCACATGTAGATGGCAAGAATCAAGAACAGATTTGTATATGGTCTGTTAATCCTCAGTTACATGGGGGAAGGATTGGTATGTGGGAGAAATATGTTAGGGAATGACTATGATTTTTTTAAAGCATCAATTAAAAAAAAAACCTAGAAAAACAAACAAAAAAAATAAGGTCATTTGAAATTGTCCATATCTGAACCAAAGCAATTATGCCTACAAGGAAGAGCTAATTTTTTTAAATCATAGATTTGGACCTGGAGGGGATCTCATGAGCCATGCAGTCTAAGCCCCTTAATTTTTTACAGATGGGACCTAAAGAGATTTAAATGGGATCTAGATAGATGAAGTAACTAAATCAAAGCTATACAGAGAATAAGAACCATACCAAGGATTTGAATCCAGATCCTCAGATGCCAGAGCCTGCACATGTTTTGTTGGACTATATTGTCTCCTTACAAGGGGATAGCTAATGACAATAGTTGTCCATCAGTACTATTTAGCAATGGAAGCATAGGAGCTCTTTCCTAAAGTTTAAAATAACAAACTAACTGAACTCCCCAGCTGCATAAACATTGGCTAGAAATCATGGAGCTCTCTGGCATTCAAACAGGAGCCATCTCTCCTGGTAAAACATAATAAATGGAAATCAAATTAAAGGCCATTCTTTTCCCCACTTGTGTAATTCTTATAAACAGGTATCCTCTGGAGTCCTATGGTGATTGAACAATTAAGAGAATTCCTGAGATCCATCTTAATAGATTAGTGGTCATTAATGCTGGTAGTTACAGATTTAAAACAAATTGTTAGTTTTTAAAGTTCTTTTTCCCAAAGAACAGAGCAACATACTTGCCCCTAAACCCCTTCTTTGCTTATGCAATTTCTCCATAATTGTTTAAGAGGAGAAAGTTTTTTTCCCCCTACAGCCAAGATTTGGGGTGAGAGTGTCAGAGTCAGGATTGATAATGGGTTCTGGGGAGAGATAATAGTTAGAGAGGTAAGATCCCTGAAGTCAAACCCTTCTGTGTGACATAGTACAATTCATCTCTCTGGTTTGTGGTTTCCTTATTGATGATAATTATAATAACAACAATAATTTACATTACTATAGAGTACAGGTTTATAAATCTTGAACTGGTATGCCTTCCAGTACAAGATTTACAAACCTGTACTCTATAGTAATGTTAATTATTGTTATTATTATCATTTCCCATTTCCCAAATGAGGAAACTTGTTTGGAAATGCCTAGCCCAAAATCACACAAGTACTAAGTAGTAGAGAAGGGATTTGAATCCATGTCTTCTGACTCCAGAGTATCTCACTGAACTTCATTGAATTCTGGCAAATAAACAAAGTCTTCCTATTCCCTTAGTAGATAACAAATTCTTGGAGTAGGACTCATAACTCAGCTAAATCTTTTATCTCTTTCAGCAATTAACTGAGTGTTTAGGATGGTGATCTCATGGGTGAATGGCATTGAAGCCCTATAAAAGCACCCTGGTGGTCTTCTGCCCCACCCAACTCTCCGGGTATAGCCATATTGATTCTGGTCTTTGTTAAGACATCCATTTCTTTTTAGCCCTATGGCAACTCAGAACTCCCCAGTTAAAGCTCTCTACCAGCTCAAGCTTTCCAAAGTAGTAAGCATTATAGGTTTGTCCTACCAAACTTACTGAATCTGAATTCAGAGAGGTTCCAGACCTCAAGTATCAGTTAAATTAAAGACACTTTTTAAAGTATCTACTATGTTCTGTGAGATATAATTCATTATGACCCTTACTCTATTCTGATCAACATTAATCATTTCAGTGTGATTCCATAAGGAGTTAGGATTATTAGTCATTATTAATGATATGCTCATCTAGTAATACATATTTAGTAAGTCATCTAACTATAGTGCAAGAATAGACATGTACTAATGCATATTTTACAGAAATCCTATAGGGATAATTAGATAAGATAGATTTTATAGGCCTTTATAATATGCCTCAGATTTTAATCCAAGGTTCAACACTTGTTTACCAGTTCATGAAACTCCCTTGTGCAATCATGATAATGCTGACAAAAGTATCTGCATCTTGTTTTGCAGGACATCCAAACCTTGTGTGTGTGTGTGTGTGTGTGTGTGTGTGTGTGTGTGTGTGTGTGTGTGTGCATAGTATGGAAAGTCCCCAGTTTGTTTTTGGTATCTCTATATGACCTGTACCACTGTATCATCTCCTCTTGCCCAACATGAAGAGAAATCCATCCATTTTATGATCAGTTAGTCAGAAGAGACATCCTGTACTTCTCCCAATCCATGACCATATATACATATACTAAATTTTAGCTAATACATCATTTTTGTCCCTCAAAAACTAAGTCTATTAATCATTGGGATTTTGTATTTTCATTACTGTTCAGAGTATCTGTATATCAACGACTATAAAAATAGAGACCAGAGGACAGGGGCGCATCTCAGACTATGAGGAAGGTCTGAGGTCTACTTCATTAGCTGGACCTCTTTAATAAAGTATTATGGGCTTGAAACTGTCTCAGTTTTTTTTTTTTTTTTTGTAGTTTGGGTATTTTGAATCCCACAGTTCAAGCATGTTGTTAATCACTGAGAAAACAGTGTTAGATATGCTACCTCTTCTGTTAAAGTGAAGAAATACAACTTAGAACAATGCAAAAAGGTTCAGATTTAGAGCTAGAAGACCAGAATTAGAACGCCATTTCTTACACTTAATACTTACATAATTTTGAATAAAATGACTGGAGTCTCCTGCTCTCTAAAATAGAAACAACAGAGATATCAAAAATATATTGTAGACCACCTGTACAGAAAAAGAAAATAGATGAAGAATTTGAGGGAATTGCATCTCAAGGTTGACATAGAGACTCTAATCTCCACTGGAAGTAGATTAGTTGATCACTTTTACTGAAACTAAGACCTCTAGATTCCAGCTATTTCTTTGAACTTGCTGATGTACCTTAAGGACCCTTCTTTAGTATGTCTTGAGCAACTTCTAAAAACTTATCTGCTAACTCACAGCTGGATTGTGATCTCAATTGATGAAAGCATTTCCTACAAAGGAAGTTCATCATACTCAGAAAATAATATGTTCTTTATGTATTTGTACATTTTCATTACCAACTTTGAATTGAAAAAGGAAGAACAAAAATGTTTAATAGAGAATTGAAATCCAAGATAAGTAGAAAATTTATAAAAGAGCACCCTAAGTGCTCCTAATGAGTCCTAATCACCAGGCCCAGATGAATTACATCAGATAATACTGAAAAGTTTGGCAGTTGTGATTGGTGAATACATTGGTGATCCCTGAATGAGCCTGGTTTAAGACTAGGTTATTAGAAGAGCAATTGTCTTAATTTTTCAAACATAGAAGAGAAAGTTCTCTATAAATAATAAGACCATGATTTTGACTTAAATTCCTGGCAAAAATCCCAGAAGGAAACATTTAACAAAATGGTTCCTGAACACCTGGAAGAGGAAACAATGGTTAATAAGAGCCATCTTGGCTTCAATAGCAGCAGATTATGTACGTCAGACTAATTATGTTTCCTTTTTTGATAGAATTACTAGATTTCCAGTTCAGGGTAATTCTGTAGATAACTATTTTGCCTAAATTTAAATCCCCCCACTTAACAGTATTTTATTTTTTCCAATTACATGTAAAGATAGTTTTTAACATTAACTTTTATAAGAATTTGAGTTCTAAAATGTTCTCCCTTCCTCCCCATACCCTTTTCTAATATATGAACAATCACGTTAATCATATTTTCACATTAGTCATGTTGTAAAAGAAGACTCAGAACAAAAAGGAAAAACCTCAAGAAGGAATATACCTCCAAAAGTAAAATCAATATGCTTTGATTTGCATTCAGACTCCATAGTTTGTTTTTTTTTTTCTGAATGTGGATAACATTTCCCATAATGAGTCCTTTAGAATTATCTTGGATCATTGTATTGCTGAGAAAATCTAGGCTGTTACTGTGTACAGTGTTCTTCTGGTTCTGCTCACTCCCTTAAGCTTAAGTTCATGTAAGTCTTTTCAGGTTTTTCTGAAATCTGCCTGCTCATCATTTCTTCTTGCGCAATAGCATTTCATTACATTCATATACCACAACTTGTTCAATCATTCTCCAATTCATCTCCTCAATTTTCAATCCTTTTCCTCTTTTTATGATCTCTTCAGAATGCAGACCTAATAATGCTATTTATTTTGCTTAAATTTTAGCAAGCATTTGGCAAAATCTGTTATGCTACCCTTGTGAACAACGTGAAGAGAAACAAGCTGCATGACAGAGGATTTAGATCTGCTTAAATGGATGAATCATTTAATCTTTTAATGTCACTTTTGAATGAAGTATGTATTGGAATTCTCCAGGGATCTGTACTTGACCCTATGTGACTGGTTATTTTTGATTGATGGGTTGGATGGAGACACAGATATCATGTTTAATAAATCTGAAGTTGACATAAAGCTGGAAGAGATAGCTAACTGATTCAATGACAAGATCAGTATTCTAAATGTCTCAAACACTCGGTTGAGTTTTTGGAACATTGGGTTGATTTTCATGAGAAATTTAATATAGGTTAATGTAAAACCTTACATTTGAGTTCCAAAAATCAGTTTCATAAGTAAAAGATAGAAGAAGTATGGTTTAAAATAAATAATTTGGAAAAGATCTAGAGGTTTCAGTAGACTATAAATTTAGTATGAGCCTAATAGTATAGGTGAGAAAATTGATGGAATCTTAGGTTGAATTAAAGAGGGTATAGTTTCTGGAATCAAGAAAATGAGAAGTCTTCTATATTCTTTTATCTATCTGGATCTTGAGAAAATTCTTCAGTTCTAGGTACCACATTTTAGGAAGGATATTGGTAAGCTTGAGAGAGTGCAGAAGAAGGTGACCAAGAATGTGAAGAAATTTGAGAGCAGGCCATCAATTGAAAAAACTGGTTATTTTTTGCTTGGAGAAGTGATGACATGAGCAGAACATGGTAGCTATATTCAAATATTTGAAGGGTTGTCATGTGGAAGAGAGATTAAACTTGTCCTATTTGACTGCCAATATGCAGAACTTGGAGCAATGAATTAAAATCACAAAGAAGTACATTCAGACTTGATGGAAAGAAACATTTATTTTGTTCTCCATTACCTCTTTCTATTTAATGAGATGAAAATGGCCATAATTTTCCACCATCATCTTCAATAAGATTTTATAAAAGTTTAAATTCTGAACCATCGTTGCCCTTGGCTGCAGTGTCCTTCTGCTTGTCAAGGAGATCAAGTGTTTTCTGGCTTAGGCAATTTCCTTGGCTCTTTTGATCTCCTAGTTGTAGGTAATGCCTTTTCTTTCATATATTTCCCATTTTCAATTGCTTGTTGAAATAAGTGAGGTTGGAGGTGTCTAATTGCATGCCATATCTTCTTTTCATTTATTCTTTCTTCTAATTTGGTATTGATTCTGATTTTTTCCTAACAAACTGATTGTCTAGCTGTATACAGATAGCTGATTCCTAAGTGACCCTCATGTTGGTAACTAGGATCAGGCAAAAGATCACAGATTTAGGAGCTGGTGGAGACCTTGTAAATTGAGACTATTTTACAGATGAAGAAAATGAGTCCCCCAAAACTTAAATGACTTAGTAAATAGTACATCTGGGATTTTGACTCCAAGTTCAATGCTTTTCTACATTAAACTGAGTTTTCTTTCCTTTGTTGGGGGTGGGGGGAGACAGATGACGTTATTCTAATTGCATCAAGATTGATAAAACTGAAGAGGCTCCCAAGTGAGATGTGCAATCACTCAAAAGAGTTTTCTTTATCTAGCCCCAAAGAAAATACCAAGAGGATTAAGAATGCCTATTGCCCAGTTTATATATGCAGTTGAATAGACAGCTCAGGAGTTGATCCATCATGATATGTACCTTAGAAAGTTACTGTGGATAAATAACAAAGTGTGATTGAAATTGAATTAGAGGAAGAAAGCTGGTTAATGGCATTCAGGAAACTATTCAGTGTTTTAATCACCCCTAAATTATTTTTCAACAAAGGCTCATAATGGCACTGGGCCAGGAGTTAGCAAGTCTTGAGTTCAAAAGTAGCCTCAGACACTTACTAGCTATGTGACCTGGAGCAAGTCACTGAACCATTAAAAGCCTCAGTTATAAATGGAGATAATAATAGCACCTGCCTCACAGGGTTGCTGTGACCATCAAATGAGATATCTGTAAAAAGTGCTTAGCCCATCTAGTGCATGGTATATGAATATTTATTCCCTTTTCTTCTTTCCCTTTTCTCTCTTCAATGACACCTGAATTCTCCCTGAAACAAAGGCTCAATAATCTGCCAATGGTTCTAGGGAGTTCTGATCAATATCTCAACTAAATCCCCATGGTTCTAGCTCAGCAGTCCAGTGGCAAAACTCTCCAGCTATGAGACTTCCAGTCCTGGTGCATCAGGCAAACTGCCAGGCCAGGAACCTTGTTATGCAAGGCAAAACAGGAGCTATCAGACCAGGCTAATGAACACATTGGGCAAGTTGCCAGAGCTAGAGGCCCTAGTACAAAAAGCCAGTTCAAAAAGCTTGCAATAGTGCCTCTTATTTCCCAGGAATGGAGCTCAACTTTTTAAAAAATGCACACAAACTCAAAAAAAACCTCTGACCATAGAAAGTTATTATGGCAATGGAGAAGATCAAAACAAACTCAGAAGAGGACAAAAATATCAAAATGCCTATGTGAAAAGCCTTAAAGGGAAAAGTGAATTCATCTGAGGCCAAAAAGTCTTCTTGGAAGAACTAAAAAATCCGATTTTGGACATCAAGTAACACAACAAAGGTTGAGAAAAGAAATGATAGTTATGCAAAAATGAAAAAAAAATGAGTCAACAAGTCAACAGCTTTGAAGAGGAAACACAAAAATTGAAAACAACTTTTTTTTTTTTTTTTTTTTTTTTTTTTTTTTTTAGTGGAATTGGGGGCAGCTAGGTGGCACAGTGAATAGAGCACCAGCCCTGAAGTCAGGAGGATTTACTTTCACATCTGGCCTCAGACACTTAACACTTCCCAGCAGTGTGACCCTGAGCAAGTTACTTAACCCCAATTGCCTCAGGGGGAAAAAAAGGAATTGGCTAAATGAGGGTGGGGTAGAGAGGCAGGAATCCACTAAATCCACAACTTTAAAAGAAGAATTGGCCAAATGTAAAAAGAGCACAGAAGCTAACTGAAGAAAATAATTCCTTAAAAATTAGAATTGGGCAGTGGAAGCTAATGACTATATGAGACATAAGAATCAGTCAAACACACTAATGCATTGCTGGTGGAGTTGTGAAATAATTCAACCCATTCTAGAGATCCCAAAATGAAAACTCCAAGAAATAATGTGGATAAATTCCAGAATTATTAGGTCAAGGAGAAAGTACTGCAGGTAACCAGAAAAAAAGCAATTCATATATCAAGGATCCACAGTCATGATTACACAGGACAGGACAGCCAGATGGCATAGTGGATAGAGCACCAAACTCGAAGTCAGGAAAACCTAAACTCAAATCTGGTCTTAGACACTTTCTACTTCCTAGCTGTGTGGCTCTGGGCAAGTTACTTAACCCCATTTACCTCAGGGGAATAAAAGGATTAATCAGGACTACATTAAACTATAAGAGGGTTTTATAATAGAAAGGAGGGCAGATTGGGGGAGATAGTGGTTAAAAGCAAAACACTCATGAGGAGGGACAAGGTGAAAGGAGAGAGAAAAGTATAAAAAGGGAGGAAAATAGGATAAAAGAAAATACACAATTAGTAATCATAACTGTGAATTTGAAAAGGATGAATTATCCCATAAAAAAGCAAATAACAAAGTGGATCAAAAACCGGTATCCTACATTATCTTGTTTGCAAGAAGCACACTTGAAACAGAGACACACACAGAGTAAAAGTAAAAGGCTGAAGCAGAATATATTATGCCTCAATTGAAGTTAAAAAAAAAAAAAAAAAGCAGAGGTAGAAATCCTGATTTTAGAGAAAGCAAAAGAGACAAGGAAGGAAACTACATCTTCCTAAAAGGTAACATAGACAATGAAGTAATATCATTACTAAACATATGGGATATAGCACTCAAATTCTTAGAGGGTAAGGAAGAAAGAGACAGAAAAATTATATTAATAGGGGACCTCAACCCCCCACATTCAGAATAAACTTAAACACAAAATAAATAAGAGAGAAGTTAAGAAGGTGAATACAATTTTAGAAAAATTAGATATGATAAGCTTCTGAAGAAAACTGAATGAGGGTGGAAAAGAATATGCCTTTTTTCTCAGTGATACATGGCACCTATACGAAAATTGACTATGTTTTAGGGCATTAAAAACCCTCACAATCAAATATGGAAAGGAAGAAATGTTAAATGAGTCCTTTTCAGATAATGATGCAATAAGAATTACAGGTAATAAAGGATCATTAAAATTAATTAGAAACTAAATAATCTAATCTTAAAGAATGAAGAGGTCAAACAACATATCATAGAAACAATAATTTCATCAAACAATGACAATAACGAGACAACATACCAAAATTTATGGAATTTAGCTAAAACAGAACTTAGGGGAAATTTTATATCTCTAAATGTTTACATCAATGTAATAGAGTAAGTGAAGATGAATGAATTTGACCTATAACTAAAAAATCTAGAAAAAGAACAAATTAAAATTCCCAATTAAATACAAAATTAGAAATTCTGAAAATCAAAGGAGATATTAAATAAAATTGAAACTAAGAAAAATATTGAATTAATAAATAAAACTAAGAAGTGGTTTTGTAAAAAAAAAAAAAGCAATAAAGTAGATAAACTTTTGGTTAATTTGATTAGAAAAAGAAAAAAAGAAACCAAATTATCAGTATCAAAAATGAAAAGGGCGAATTCACCACCAATGAAGAGGAAAATTAAAGCAATAATTAGGAGCTATTTTGCCCAAATGTATGCTAATAAATCTGACAATCCAAGTGAAATGGATAAATATTTATAAAAATATAAATTGCCCAAGTTAACAGAAGAGAAAATAAAACACTTAAATAACCTCATTTTAGAAAAAAATAATTTGAACAAGCAATCAGTGAACTCCCTGAGGAAAAATCTTCAGAGCCAAATGGATTTATAAGTGAATTCTATCAAACATTTAAAGAACAATTAATTCCAACACTATATAAATTACTTGGAAAAATAAGCGAAGGAGTTCTACCAAGTTATTTTTATGACAAAAATATCCTGCTGATACCTAAACCAGGAAAAGCAAAACAGAGAAAGAAGATCAGAGAATAATTTCTCTAATGAATATTGATGTAAAAATTTTGAATAAGGTATTAGCAAAGAGATTACAGCAATTTATTATGAGGATAATACACTATCACCTGGTGAGATTCATACCAGGAATGTAGGATTGGTTCTATAGTAGGAAAACTATTAGCATAATTGATCATGTCAGTAACAAAACTAACAGAAATCATCCAATTATCTCAATAGATACAAAGAAAAGCTTTTGATAAAATCTGCACTCATTCCTACTAAAAATCCTGAATACAGATATAAATGGAGATTTAGTTAAAATGCTAAGTTGTATTTATTTAAAACTTTTAGTAAACATTATATGTAATGAGTATAAGCTAGAAGCTTTCCCATTAAGATCAGGAATAAATAGGGAAGCCCATTATCACCCCTATTATTCAATTTTGTATTAGAATTGTTAGCTTTATTAATAAGAAAAGTTGAAGGAATTAGAATAGGTAATGAGGAAACAGAAATATCACTTTTTGCTGATGATATGGTCCTGGAGAATCAACTAAAAACTATTTAAAATAACAATTTTAGCAAAGTTGTAGACTATAAGATAAATGCATATACATTATTAACATTTCTGTATATTACCAATAAAGCTAAACAATAAGATATAGAGAACTTCTATTTAAAATATTGTATACAACATAAAATATTTTGGAGTCTACTTGCTAAGGCAAACCCAGGAACCATGTGAACAAAATTACAAAATACTTTTCATACAAATAAAATCAGATCTAAACAACTGGAAAAGTATCAATTGTTCAAGGATAGGCCTTGCTATTATAATAAAATGACAAATCTACCTGAATTAATTTACTGATTCGGTTTCCTACCAATCAAATTATTAAAAATTTATTTTATAGTGCTAGAAAAAAATAACAAAATTCATTGGGAGAATAAAAGGTCAAGAATATCAAGGGAATTAATGAAAAAATGTAAAGGAAGGTGGCCTAGAAATATCAAATTTAAAATTATATTATGAAAGAGCAATCAACAAAACCTTGATACTGGCTAAAAAAGTGAGTGGTGGATCTCCCTCTCCCTTTCCCTCTTCCTCTCCCCCTCTCTCTCTTTCTATTTCTCCCTCCCGGTTTTGTATTTCCCTTCTCCCTCCCACTTCCTCTGCCCAAGTATCCTCTATCCATTCTTTCTACAAGGCAAACGTTTGTATCATTCCAGGTTTGAAGTATAAAATTGGAGCATTAGATATAACTACTCTGTTGTCCTAAGATCAGGCTAGAATTATATCTATTATTGACTTAAATATTGTTAGTTCAGAGAAAATAGTTTTTAGATTCAAACTGTAAGAGAATAGCTTGTATTATTATTGTCATTGTCATCTCCTTCACTTTTTTCTTCTTATCTTTCTTTTTTTCCTTTTTCACTGGTATGTTCCAATGCTATTTTAATCCAATTGTCACAATTTTGCAGAATGCTACCTTGGACATGCTTTTCAGATGATTGATGGAAATGAGCCATCTAAATTATTCATTAGGTTTTTTTCCACTTAAGGATTACAAGGTTAATTGCTAAGTAATTTCTTGGGTAGATTTTCTCCTTTCTGTAATGAAACATGAGAGACCTTCTAGCTTCACTGCCTTTGTCCAGGTGTGAGAATTGCCCACCCTTAACCAATTTTATTCCTTCTTATTTTATTCCTTCTTTTCTCCCATATAGCTTATACTGAGGTCTTTCCTGCCAGCTCAATGAGCAATATCTTATGGGTCTTATGTTCTCTAACTTTTTCATCTTGTTTATGAAAATCTGCTACAATTAAGAAAGTATTTTCTGAAGGCATTTAGAAAGGCATTGATCCTCATCTCACCTTGGCAAATTCAAATGAAAAATCTGGAATGCTGTAAATTTCTACTATGTACAAATATAAAATGATACCAACAAAATAAAAATAGACAAAAATTCATGCCTACTTGGATAGTCCCTATTCTGGAGGATAGATCTATTAGAGAGGAATAAAAAACACCTCGAGAGGGGCTTGGTCTTTATTTGTCCTCTATTCTTGCCCAGAGTCTTTCCTCGTAATACCTCTGAGACTTAGGGTTATTTAACTCACAGACCTAAATCATTCTAGTTTTGGAAGAAAATAGTGTTTTGTGAGAAACATCTCTGTTGTTTTCTGATATGTTGTCCCATTTTACTTCCACAGATATTTTGACCTTTCCACCTGATTTTAATACGATTTTATACCTGTGTTCTACCCTTTGGATTTAGGGGAAGGGAGGTTAAAAAACCAGTATTGGGTTCCAGGGTTCAGAGTAGAATCTGTTGTGACTTTCAGTCATGAGTCTCTTGGTACTATATTCTCGGCCATTCTATTTTAGCACCCTGAGAATTAGGGTTTCTGAGTACTTTTACAATAGTTCTAGAGCTCTGTTCTCTCCAGAGTTATTTGGATAAAATTTTTCACTTTTCTCAGACAAGTTCAATATTCCCTCTTGCTATCATTGAGCTGACTGATGGATTGAAGATGGAGGCCTTGATGACTGGCAATGACAGTGATGTTATGAGACAAGTGACATGTTCATTTTGAACTTCACCATCTTTCTTTTTGTCTTTGTAAAAAGTCAGTTCTGATTTGTGTCTCCTCATTGTTCTCTGAGCTCACTACCTCATTTTATTTTTATTAACCCTTCAACCCAAAAATGTTTCTACATGCCAACTCATGCAACAGAAATATAGAAAGGTTGGTCTTTTTAATGAACTTTCATACCCCCAAAATGCCAGATTTACATTATCATCTTATTTGTCAAGGCCTATTTTCAGACCTTTCTCCTCAAAAAATCCTTTCTTAAAGATTCCCTTCTCTTGATCCCAAAGGTATTAAGTCTTCTCAGGGTAGCATTTGTAGTCTGTACAAGTCTGGCACCTAATTATATGCTGTTTTGTATTCTTTTTAGTTATCCTCTGTATGTTAGTTTTCTTTGCCCTTCACTAGATGGTAATCTTCATGAGGGACTATTGCTTTTATATTACATTGTGATTTATGATTAGAAAAATGTTCACAGACATGCTGTCATTACATCTGAACAACTGAATATTTTCTTAATGATATTAAAGATAAAATGTTCAGATATGGGAGATAATAGTCCCACTGTACTCTGTTATGATTAAACTACACCTAGAGTATCGTACTTAGTTCTAAGAATAAAAAGCACATTTTAAGAATGATACTGACAAGCTAGAAAGCCAAAAGGAGGATGAGCACAGTGCTTAAGCATATTGAGACTATGTCTTACAAGGATGGATTGAAATAAATGGAGATATTTAGTAACAGAAAAGAAGATATTGAAGGAAGTGATGTTTGTCTTTTAGTATGTGAAGGTCTAATTTGTGCAAGAGGATTGGAATTGTTCTACTTGATTCCAGAAGGAGCGATTAGGAGCTACCCTAAGGATTTAGGCTTGTTGGAAGGAAAGACTTCTGATAATTGGGCTCCCCCAAAATGGAATGAGCTTAGTTAGAAGATTATGGAGTTCTTCTTACTAAAGATTTTTGAGTGAAAACTGGCTGGTATCACTTATTTGCTGTTATAAGGGGAATTCTTGGTCTAAGCAAGGGGATGACTAGATAAGGTCCCCTGCCTCTCAAAATCCATGATTCTTTATATCTCTTCCCACTACAAATCCCACCACATAAATAATAGTGCTTGGAAGTAGATATTTAGGAAAGGTTATTGTATTGAACTAGATGAAGTCAAGTGTTTCATACTTCTTATCCTTTAAACTTTTCTGTGGAAAGTATTTAAGTCCTACAACATATTGATATTCCAAAATGTGCACTTCCCATTTCCTGAACAAGCTAAATTTTTCAACCACATGGTTGAGCGAAAGCACTAGGACATATGAGGACATTAATAATTTTCAGTAATTAGCAGACAACTCAGCTACATTCTTCTAATATAATATGGGAGTCAAATATTCACTGTATTCTCGACATATGGAAAGTAATATCTCTCAATGTGATGTAGCAGCCAAAGAAAGGAACAAATGGCCAAAAATAGACTCAAGCTTGGATTAGGCCTTTCCTTCCTTTTTTGCCATTTTGTTTTTGTTTTGCATTTCCAGTGTCTTAAATTTCCAGTGCTTGGCACATAGTAGATACTTTATAATAGTTTATAGGCAGGTAGTTTAACTTCCAAAGAATGATACAGTGGATTTACAGATACTGTGAGGGAGAGTTGGAGGAAGTAGAAAAGAATAGTGATTGGCGGCTACATTCTGAGAATTATTAAGGCAGCTATGTGTTGGCCTGAAAAATGACAAAAGTACTGTCTATTGTCTTACTGGGGCATGTATTCATGACATCAAAGATGCTCCCAAGACTTGTCAAAATGGATGACAGCTATATACTTTTAGTAATTCACATAGACCCAAATGATGATGCCAGATGCAATATCTTGGCAAGAATGTGAACATTAGAGGAACACAGCTGGTGTTTTTATCATTTGTATTAAAGAAAGGACACAGAAAGGAAAGGCTATTTTAGATTACAAGGTGGAATTTAGATATCTATAGCTTTTTTCCTAGAGATAGAATATACTTAACAAATACTGGCAAAATTTTTTTTTCCTGTATCTTACAAGTCTAACTGAACATGACTTGGACTGAAAAGGAGAGATAAAAAATGTCTGCCCTTAGACACCTCTGGACTGCACAAAATTTAGGTAGTGAGTAAGGTGAAAAAATGCTTTTAATATAAGGAAGATTGGTATAGATTGAGACTTGATAAAATGAAAATAATGACTGAAATATAGTTCTAGTTCACTTTATCTTATTCTAAAAAACTAGAGAAGATAAAAAGGTGTGGTGGAGGATAGTAATATGGAATTTTATATTTAGAAAGCATACTCATTGTGAGAAAATTCAGGAGATAGAGGGAAGCATAATGATGAGCATTTAGGTTACTATCATTGTAGATAAAAATAGGAATTTTGTCATCTGAGTAAATACTATAGACTAGACATGTATTGATAAATATTTAACAATTGGCTCCCTGAAAAAATTGCTTGAAACACTTTTATGTTTGATTTGTATTACTTTCTAAAGTCTAAGAATGAACAAAACAATAAATTAAGTGATTTATAGTATTTTCCAATTTTTGAGGCAAAAAAAAATGCTCAAACTAAAAAGTTAGCAATTAAGTATTTAATCTAGCTCCACTCTCTACTATAGACCATTAGATCACTGATCATAGATCAAGAGTTGGAAGATAATTGGCATGTAATCTAGTAAAACCATCCCATTTTATAAATGAAGAAAATGAGACAATAGGAGGTTGTGTCTTGCCCAAGACTGACAGAAAAATAAGCATTAGAGGCAGTATTTGATCCCTGATTATTTGAGCCAAGAACCCATGCTCTTTCTAATGTACCAGTGGGCCTCCTGGAAATAGAGAGAAAATAAGATTAAGAGTTTGGGAGATAGAAATAGGGCCTAGTGTAGGGATAGAAATACCATGATAGGAGATTCAGTTATTCAAATAGGAAGGAAAGAAATAGGTATTTAGTAAATAGTTAATATGTGCAAGGGACTGTGCTAAAGTCTTTACAAATGTTTTCTCATTTGATCATCACAACAACCCTATTAGATAAATGTTATTATTTCCCATATTTTATAGCTGAGGAAACTGAGATTAAGTCACTTTCCTAGAATCCCATAGCTAATAAAGATCTGAGGCTTGATTTTAACTCATTCTTCCTGATGCCAAACCCATAGCTCTAAAACACGGTGTCACCTAATTGCTTCAAAGCTGCTAGACTCGTTGCTCTGCCAAAATTATAACAACTGATTACTTTTATACATACCTTAATTATAATTTTATCCTTCAGAAGGTAGAATGAGAGATTCTATTTTGGCTCTGATTTTACCAGCAGGGAAATACCAGTTTCTGGGGTGTAAATGACTATTCTTGCCTAGAATTTGTAGGGGATCTAAGTATCTGAGTCTGACCTGCATCCTGGATATGGGGGAGAGAAAATTTCAGAGGGCTCAGCAGAAGTTTGGAAGGTGTTTCGTGGATACATTTCCTTAGAAGAAGTCAATATAGGCGGCTTGGGAAACTTACAGGAACAAAT